>NC_089837.1:162404752-162534752 GCF_035609145.1 Eleutherodactylus coqui | reverse complement strand
CATGTACTGACTGCGGACAGGATACAGATCCCCAACACACAGCAGGACTGTAAGATCCCAGGGACATTCACATTTTCCTCGTTCAATGTTGTGTACCTGATCATGTGCAGCAAATGTCCTGTTGGGGGTCTTTATGTTGGAGAAACAGGACTGCAACTGAAAGCGAGGATGAGATCTCATCGCCACACGATTAAACACAGAAAAAGAGAATTGCCTGTGGCCGAGCACTTCTCTAACCGTGGACATGACATAGGAGATATGAGAGTTTTGGTATTGAAGGGTGGTTTCAAGTCACAAAACCACAGAAGAATTTGGGAATATAAATTGATAACAACCTTTGACACGCTGAATACTGGGTAAATTATTCCCCAGGATTTATGCGTGAATGGGAAGTGTGAGACATTTATTGCACAGATAAGACCCCATCAACAGTAATTCAGGGACCATAAACTTTCACTCCCTTATCAGTGTTTAGTTAAAAATGTCAGTGTACCTCTTGTAGCATTTCTAGCCTGACGACCTTCCTCCCCCACCCCCCCAACAGTAATTTAGGGACCATAAAACTTTCACTCCACTATCAGTGCCTAGACAAAAAAAAGTTTGTTTGCTGTTGCAGAATTCCTTTTAAGTGTGAACCAATCACATCCATATATGTGCCTTGTCATAAGTATGTATGTTATAAGTGTGTATAAATATCCATGCCTCTTCAGATCCAATCCATTAAGCCTGAAGAAGAACCCGAGAGGTTCGCAAGCTCGCTATTACATCATGTATTTTTGTTAGCCAGTAAAAGGTATCATATCTACAAGATTACGTGGTTTCTCTTGCTGAGAACAATCACATTTTGCTCTACTGGCTAACACGGTACCAGATCTTTATTTTCATTAAGGCAAATAGTGAAGTAGGCTTCACCACATTGCTGATGTGTATAATGCTAGGAAGCTATATGTATGGAAAGCAGCAGGATAAAATTAATTTAACTACTTAAAACTGCAGGGTGTACAGTTATGCCCTGCAGCATCGGGGTATGTATGAAGACAGATCTCACGGCGATCTCCCTCCATACAATGCGGGTCAACCTGTGTCCAAGAAAAAATGTAATAAAAAGTGATCAAAAAGTAGTATGTATTCAAAAATACCAACGGAAACTACAGGATGCACCGCACAAAATGAGCTCTTGCACAACTATGTGGATGGCAAAATAAAAATGTTATTGTGGTCAGAAGATGGCGACAGAAAATAATTTTAAAAAACAAAATATCGTTGAAAAAAAAAGTAGTATAGCAAAAAAAACTTTATATGTTTAGTATCGAAGTAATCGTACTGACCCATAGAATAAAGTTATCATGTCATTTTTGTTGCAGTGTGTACGCCGTAAAAACAAGACACACTCAAAGATGGTGGAATTTAGTTTTTTTTCCATTTCACTCCACTTAGAATTTTGTAAAAGTTTTTCAGTATACTAAATGGTACATTAAATAGTACCATAGAAAAATACAACTCGCCCCGCAAAAAACAAGCCCTCATACAGCTACGGCAATGGATAAATAAAGCGTTATGATTTTTTAAAAAGCGGGAGGAAAAAACGAATATGGCGGAAAGAAGACCTTTAGGAGTTAAACATAAAATGCGTTTTTATTTATAACTGCATAATTCAAGTGCAGGCAGAGAAAATAGCTTCTCAATGTGTCCTCCTTCTATGATAATGCAAAGCTGTGTGTGAAGGATGCATTGGCACTTAGCTGCAATTAATTCATCTAGTGTCAATTGTTAACTGCGCCCATAATTATTCTTTCACGCAGAGTGATGATGTTGTTCACAGGTGAGGCATAAATGATCTCCTTTCACTTTCCCCAAACGTACAAAAAAATTCAAGCAGTATGTGATCTTGTGCTGAAAGCGTGTCTTACAAAACTGCTTGAGGGTAATTCTTCAATAAAGGCATTGACATATTTCTGAATGAGCTGCAGATCTCATTCTCCACTGAAGTTTTTCTCATAAAGGACTTGACTGATTAACTGTTGGCGGAACATGCCTGTGGTTTCCATTTTTAGCCAAACATGTTGATTTTGCATGTCGAATACCCCATCTCGGTTGAATTTCTATTCAGCAGTTCATATGATGAAAGTTGTAAGATCTGGATCTGCCTTCTATAACAGCCAAAACAATTGAATGGTTGCATTGGTGTTGTAGTCCAAGTCAAAGTTGGACTTTGAATTAATTCTAAAGTGAAGTCTGTTTTAAGGCCTTCTGTAGATTTGGGGGGAAAATGTGTTCACTTATATGGGAAAATGTTGTAACCAAGGGTCCCACCAGGAGTGAAATGCGGAGAGTCTACCTTGTTTAGTTAAAAATAGGCTTTCATAGAGGCAATGCTTGGAAACCATTTTTTATTAAAGTTTTAATAGACAGAGAAGTGGCAGATTTCCAATAGGGCGGAAGGTGCTGTCATCATGAGACAACCACTTTAAAAATGTTTTGCACATATTTATTGTGCAGTAAAGAGTAATTTTCTGTTTTCTTCTGCTGTCCCTCTGCAGCTGCTTCCTCCTCGCTCTCCCTCCTCCATCGACTACAGTGGGCAGCATGTAACCTAATCCCTTAATGAGGTGATTCATCGCAAGACGGATTTTAGCAGTATTTCAGAGTGAATGATCAGTTCAGGAAGCGAGGAACAGAGAGTAGAGGAGAGGAAATAAGTAGGGAAGGAGACATTTTTCTAATGCTTCATTTTTTCTAATATCATCTTATCTTTGTAGTGTTGATTTTATACGTTTGTTGAAAAGACAATCTGGTTTTCATTAAACATTAATTGTTTGATTTCTATGCTTGTATTCTTTTCTATGCCACTGCAGACTGGAGTACTGAAATTTTAGCACATTTCAGTAAGTTGACTGACTTCTTCCCTAGCCTGCTACCCTTTTGTAAATATGCATTCACGACCTTTCCACTGAACTATTACAGAGAGCTGTATAACAGAATAAGGAGCTGGTGGAGGATATCAAGGGGACAAAAAGCAGAACAAGCTAGTATTACAGAGGGCTGTAATTTACTCTGGGTGCATTTTTCGCACTTGTTAGCAACGATAAATGACACAGTGAAAGTATGAGATAGATAGAAAGATAGCTGTGTAGTATTGAGTGGGAGTGGTTATACTACACAGTCTCTGAAAGTAAAGAGGAGAGGGGAATTTGAGTTTGTGTGCATTCAAGACAGAGACCAGTTGATCAGTACTAGAAACACCCCCAAGCCAGAAACTTGAATGCAGGAGAGCCTACAAATCAAGTATAAGACTTTCTACTGTAAGTGCATAACCAGGAAAACTAAATTCAAAAACAGATAAGTGTATCATACCCTACACAAGGATGACCATCTGAAAACCATATTCCCAGACCCTTCCCTCCTATGTTACAGGCAAACTCCTAATTTGAAAAACTTTATAATCAGGAGTGCATTGCCCTCTGGCATACAAGAAAGAACTTATCCCTGTAATGTGAAAAACTGCAAGACCTGCTCACATATACTGACTGCAGACAGGATACGGATCCCCAACACACAGCAGGACTATAAGATCCTTGGGATATTCACATGTTCCACGTCCAATGTTGTGTACTTGATCCTGTGCAGTGTCCTGTTGGGGGGGCTTTATAACGGAGAAACAGGACAAAAACTGAGAGCCAGGATGAGATCTCATCGACACTCAATTGGAGAGTTTTGGAGAAAAAATGAAATTACCCGTGACAAAACATTTTTGTGGTCACGGACATGGCATAGAGCAGATGAGAGTTATCACACTGAAGGGCAACTTCAAGTCACAAAAGAATTTGGGAGTAAAAGTTTATGGCCATGTTGACACCCTCAAGAATGGAATGAACCTCAGCCCGGGATTCCTGCATAAGTGGGGAGTATGGTAGGTCTGAAGGAGATCGAGACGGGTGTCCTCTTCTCAATCATTTTTTGTTTTTCTCATAAGAATTCAGAAATTGATTGTAAGAATGTTTTCATAGGTGGTGCTATATTTCTATCATCTTATGTGTGAATTAGTGATAAGAGACATCATAAAACTGTTGTATTCCCCAGCTTAGTGAACTGATTTAGTGTTTGACTCTCTGCTCAGATTGTCTTGTGTTTTTTCAAGTCTCAAATTTCTGTGTGTGAACATTTATTTAGATCAAGAGGAGCGTGTCCCCCCTGCCCTCTGCATCTGTATGTTATAATTATGTGCCATCCAAACTAGTTTCATTCGTTAGCCTGACGAAAGGGGCGAGATATCCCTGAAAGCTTGCTGTAACTTCATGTATTTTTGTTAGCCATTAAAAGGTATCATATCTACAAGATTACTTGGTTTCTCTCACTGAGAACATTTTTCTTGCAGGCACTTAAAAAGTGTGTGTTGATTTTTCATGCATAAAGGTTTACATGGTTTTTAATGTTAAATCTAGCTGTGGTAAATTTGTACATAAAATAAGTATGTTAAAAATTCTCTGGATTCCCTAACCATAGTTTACTTAGGAGTATTGACTTATTTCATTCACCTTACCTTGTAAACAACAGTGTTTTAATACTTTTTAATGTCTTACAATAAATGTTTGGATCTGTTGGCAAAATAGAAAAGAAACATCTCATTGCACTGCTTTTAATTATAGCCTGCCTGTGCACGGTTATCTTTTCCTTTTGGAGAAGATGCTGGCTTTGGCTCAAATTTCCAGTCATAGATACAAAACTCATTAAAACATTTGATGTCCAAGAATACTGCCTTTCAATAGGTGGCGATGTAGAAGCCTTTTTTCATCTCTCCTTTTGCATAATTCCCAGAGGAGCAGGGATAGCTTAATAAGTCTCCTTAAACCCTTTAGGTGCTCTCCCTAAGAAGAAATAATACCCTTCCTGACCATTATCTATAGGCCTTTCACTAGCCAAGTCACAAGACATTGATGAGGGGCAGTCATCCTGAAATGGCTGTCTGTGCATGGTTATCTTTTCCTTCTGTTGAAGACTGGCTTTGGTTTAAATTCCCAATCATTTTTGCAAGGCTTGTTAAAAGGTCTGACATTGGCTTACAGGAATGATGCCTTCCAATAGATGGCGCTGTAGAGGCATAGTTCCATCTTTCTATTCGCATAATAATCTTATATTATAAAATGCTGTTTGCTAAACAAATACTTGATTCAGTTTAAAATTTGCAAATGCTCGACAAACTATGTTTGCATGGATTACTACTCTAATTCGTTTTTCTAAATAACCACTTAACACAATTGAAGTATGGGGATTATTAATTGTTAATTTGATATTGTTCCTATGTCTCAATAGCACAATGTGTGAGCCAAGACCTAATATAAATGTTGTGATGGTCACAAATACAATACTTTTTATTTCACTAACAAGTGAGAAGAGTAAGCACATTGTCTAGTCTAATAAAAGCTCAGAGTGCAATTATATATTCATGCAAATAATGAACTGTGTTTCTTTATGTGACGCTTTCAGAATTCGATTTGTATGGCAGGGTTATTCATGAAAAGGCACAGTCACCTTTGTAATATTTCAATAGGAGGCTGTCTCTTAAAGAGAACCTGTCAGCCGTTTTATGTTGCCCTATTTATGCAGAATTAAAGGGGGGTTTCTCAAACGCTGAGGTTTATAATTGGCTCCCACAGCTGCCTGTTATGTCCCATACATAGACTATCTGTAGCCTGTAAACACAGCTTCATGGGGACACCCGGAGCTGCAGTGCAAGAGTTGTGAGTACCCAGGCAAGGTGAATATAGGCTTGTTTTTATGGTTGTGCATGTGGAGTCCATTTTTAAAAATAAATTAAGTTGAACAATCCCTTTACCTTTACAGATCCAAGTTTAACATATAAAGTGTCAAAACCAAGTTCATAACCTATATTATCAGAACTTAACTCACAGAAAAATAAGCCAAAAATGCACCATCTGATAAACTGCAGGGCAGGCTCAATCGGCATAGACCCTGGTAGAATACAGAGAGCCAGATTGCAATCTGGCTCTGCATTCTACCAGGGTCTAATGGTTATTGAGCCTGCCCTGCAGTTTATCAGATGGTGGATTCTTGGTTTCTTTTTCTGTGAGTTATGTCTTTGTACATTTTTTTTCTTACCTCTGTGATTTTTAATTTAGTTAATAGTGAGATAGCATAGGTTCTGATGGACCCATGGTGGCCTTGCTGTGGCCCATCAGCTTATGTGTTTTGGCCAAAATGCAGACCAACACCCACATTTATCAGTGTATTTTTGAAAAATGCAGTTTGCTATAGATGCCGAGCGAGCCCAGGATGTCATGCCAGTGTGGCGCACTGTAGTAATACAGGGCAATCCACTGCTTTGCCAATAGGGGTTGTAATCCTGTATGGTGTGTTGCACTTATCTATGCCTGATATCCTTCGTATCAGTTCACATGTGCAGACTGTTTGTTAGCAGTTACCCCTCCCCCAATCTGGGCTCGGTTAAGCTGGGTGTCTGTATACTAGTCGGCACTGAACATTTAGTTTGCTCATATTGCAATCTGGCTCTCTGCATTCTACCAGGGTCTACTGGTGATTGAGCCTGCCCTGCAGTTTATGGGATGATGCATTCTTGGCTTCTTTTTCTGTGAGTTATGTCTGTTACATTCGTGTGGGCAAGTGAGCACCTGGCCCACACGAACATGACCCAGAAGGATAGGGAACACCAGGTGAAACAACCAGAGATTAGCACCTCTCCCTATCTTCTACTAGGGTAAGTGACACTGACCTACCTGAGCGGGGACATTGGCCCAATAAAGGGTGGCCCAGCGGTCTTCAGATCCACACGAACATGACCCAAAAAGATAGGGAACACCAGGTGAAACAACCAGAGATTAGCACCTCTCCCTATCTTCTACTAGGGTAAGTGACACTGACCTACCTGAGCGGGGACATTGGCCCAATAAAGGGTGGCCCAGCGGTCTTCAGATCTAAACACAAACCTTTCTTGCAGCCCAGAACCTGCTCACACCACACACAGAGAGAATGAGAACAGAGAAAGCTGACCACACCCACACCTGGGAAGACTGCTCTTCTGTGTACTGACCTGGAGTGATTGGCTGACTGGAGACACACACATAAACCCAGCCAGCACAATCCCCCACACCTGTGTAGTACCACAGATCCCAGAAGACAGGCGTGACAATGTCTTTGTACATCGTTTCTCTCACCTCTGTGATTTTAAATATAGTACCAGAACTGAGCTCAATAAATAAATATAGCACAAGAAACAAGTGCATATATGCAGAAGTAAAACTAAGCTCAGAACAAAGATCAATTACAAAGGTGGGTTAAGCCTTCTACATACTGTAGATTTCTACCATGTGAAATTATAGCTTTCAGTATGGCTTGAACAATGGTAATTGTATAATGGGAGTTGTTTTACAAACTAGATTATGCAGACCATACAGTGAATTCAGTACTGATTAGACACAGCCAAATGTAGAATATACAGTAACTCACAGGTTACATCATCTCTGATTGGACAAGCAAAAACACATGGTTACAGCAATACTACAAAAGAAATGCCGGAGCTGAGCACAGAGGGCAATAAGCGTAGGCAGCATGACAGGGTTAACGGGGAGTGAAGGGGTTAACTAGTCCAGGGGAATGCTGGGAGCTAGGGGGGGGGGGGGGGGTGGAGTTTTTACAGGAAAGTGTGAGAGGAAGAGAGGAGAAGGAGGTACGGAAAAAAATTGGAACGATGAATACGTTGAGATATTCTCTAGAGATGAGCGAACGTACTCGGATAGGCACTACTCGTCCGAGTAATGTGCCTTATCCGAGTACCGCTGTACTCGTGCTCAAAGATTCGGGGCGCTCCGCTGCGTACAGGTGAGTCGGAGCAGGGCAGAGCGGGCGGGAGAGAAGGAGAGAAAGATCTCCCCTCCGTTCCTCCCCGCTCTCCCCTGCAGCTCCCCGCTCCGCAGCGCGTCCCGAATCTTTGAGCACGAGCACAGCGATACTCGGATAAGGCACATTACTCGGACGAGTAGTGCCTATCTGAGTACGTTCGCTCATCTCTAATATTCTCCCTTTTGCTCTTAAAAATTCAGTTGGACAAGGGAAAACGGACAGAGTACAAAAAGGAGAAAAAGGGAAAGGGCAGGTGGACATTCACAAACTGGTTAAAGGCTTTTGCCATTTTGGCTAGCGCCATAAATGAAAAGGTGCCGGAAAATTGCTCCAGCCTCTTTCTGCTACTTGGAGTCGATCGAGGAAGCTTATTGGGTTTATGAGGGTCTGCCCTGGCTGCGCTATGATGAGCAGTTCAGGCAGAGCAAAGTGATCCGTCCATTGATTCGATGGGATCAAGAGAATATTGGGTTGTGGCTGAGAGTAATGGCCCCAGTACATTTTGGGCTGCCCTTTCAGGGGGAGCCGGGTCTTCTGGCTCAGCATCCACATCCATGGCAAGGTGTCAAGTGGGACAGGTGGGGGGAAACAAATTTGGCTTTTGATGGCAGTTCAATGAAGGCCAGTGTAGGTTTGGTGCAGGATGCAAGTTTAAGCATGCCTGCTTCCATTGTAGCGCAGGGTCACACTGAGCATCAAAATGCTTCAAACACACAAAAAAAGGGGGGGGGGGCACGGTTTCTGAGAAAAGAGAGTACTCTGGTGAAATTGGCAGATATTGCGCCGTTTCTAAATACATATCCGGACAGGGAGAAAAAGGCGTTATTGTTTAAGGGTTTTTAGCGAGGGGTTCGTTATTCCGCCCCTGCATATAAAGTCCCGTTTTCCACGGAAAATCTGCGCTCGGCACTTGAGTACCCGAGTGTGGTGTTAGAGAACCTCGGTAAGGAGGTTAGCTCAGGCTGTATGTCGGGTCCGTTTAGGAACCCCCCTTAACAGGATTTGGTGGTGTCCCTGCTGGGTGTAGACATAAAGGAGAGAACCGAACAAGCTTCGGTTAAATTCATCACTAGTCCTACCCCAAAGGGGCGTCCATAAATGATGGCAGAGACCCTGACATTTGTTCGGTGGTTTATGCGTCCTTTGACGCTGCATTGCGTTAGGTGCGGACTTATGGACACAGGGCTTTACTGTAAAAGGTAGATATCGCATTGGCCTTTCGCTTGCTACCAGTGCCGCCGGAGAGCACTAGGATATTGGAATATTTTGGGAAGGAAGTTATTTGGCTGATCGTCGTTTGCCCATGTTATGTTTCATCTCATGTGCATATTTTTTGAAGTGTTTAGCTCATTCTCAGAGTGGGGATGTGAGACCCAGTGGGGTATCCATTACCTGGATGATTTTGTGCTTGGGGCGAACGGTTCACCGGTGTGCGACTTTGGTGACTATGTTTTAATGGACTGCTCAGCGTTTTGGGGTGCCATTGGCCCAGATAAGATGGAGGGGCCTACTACATGTTTAAGTTTTTGGGCATAACCATTGACACCGAGGCAATAGGTTTGACGATTGCCCAAGAAAAGTTGTAGAATTTAAAGAAGAAGGTGGCAAGGGCCCAAGGGCAAAGAAAATTTCTTTCTCAAAGAAAAAGGGCTGCAGTCGCGGCTGGGAAAACTTTACTTCGCATGCAGGATATTGCCCATGGGCTGTGTCTTATATAGGAGAGTGGCAGTAGCCACGGCTGTTGAGAATGCCCCGCATCATTTTATTAGATTGGGAAAAGGTCACAAAGGTGACCTGGCTGTGTGGGCCATCTTCCTGGAAAGGTACAATAGCAGATTGTGAAAATGGAGGGAATAAGTGAGAATGCTGATTTGGAGTTATATACGGACGCAGCACGCAGTGCTGAGTTCGTTGCATATTTCCAAGGACAGAGGAGTGGCCCGAGGCTTGGAAACAGGCTGGCTTGGTATGGAAGCTAGTGTTATTGGATCTTTTTTCCAATAGTGGGGGCCATAGTGCTTTGGGGTGCTCACTTCCGGAGCAGGAAGGTGAGGTTTCATGGTGATAACCTGGAAGTGGTTCAGTTAGTTAACACGCTTACGGCCTCATCTTTCCCAGTGGTGACTTTGCTGCACCATCTGGTGCTAGAAGCATTATTACTGAACGTGCGGATAGTGGCAGTGCACGTCCTGGGGGTGGAAAACTCTCTTGTGGATGCTCTCTCTAGTTTCCAGTGGTAGTGGTTCAGGATGCCAGCTCCGGAAGCCGACGTGGAGGGGAAGGCCTGCACGGTTCAGCTCTGGAACGTTGTAAGCGAGCAGTTGAACACCTGATGGAGGTCATTGGCTCGGGGTATGAGGGTGGAATATTATGCGGCGTGGCATGAGTGGGAGGCCTGGATATTACAGTGTGGGGCTGCGGACTCTGAGGATGACAGGGTGGAGGGGGCCTTGTTGAGTTGGCTTGGTACGGTTTGGGAGGATGAGTGATCAGTAGTATCGGTTTATGGCCAGGGTGGCGTTTTTTGGGGGGGTTAGTTGAGAGGCTTGAGGAATGTTGTAAAGAATTTTTTAGTTAAGCAGGCAGTGAGACGATTTAGGAGGGAGAAGTTGTGGCATGATTCGAGGAGACCAGTATCTTTTAGCCGGCTGGAAAGTACTGGGTCAATGTTGGATACCATATGCGTGGATCCTTTTGGAAGAACGTTATTTCAGGCAGCGTTCTCATTGGCGTTTTTTGGGGCTCTAAGGATAGGCGGTCAAAGATGGATCAAGGGGGTCGTGGACAGAGTGTGCATTGGAGTGGTTAAAGGGAGCTCGGATGTGCCCCGTACGGGCATGGGAAGACCACAGGAGTAGTGAGGATAGGTGACGTTCACGGGGTAATGAATTATTCTGTGTTTCTGTTTTTGTTAAAGGTCATCAGCCTGCATTAGTGTGGATTTTGTGGGGGGCAGTAAGAGCAGCAGTTAGACCGGAAGGGATGCAGATAAGGTTTTAAAGGAGCGATGTGGTGGTGCAGGGTGTTAGAAGAAGTGGAGAGGATGGTGAGTCTGGATAGAGTGCCAGATATACTATTTTTGTACATGAGGGAGAACGATTTAGATAGGAGACCATTCAGGGACCTTTCAAGGGATATTAGGTGTGACATACGGCGGCTGCTAACGTCATACTGGGGCCTGGTAATTGTATGGTTGGAGAGAGGCCCTAGGAGGAGTTGGAGGGGAGTGAGGTCAGTGAAGGGTGTAAATAAGGCCAGGATAAAGCTAAACAGGGTTTTTTTCTTGTTGTATAGGTCACAAGAGTGGGGTGGTGTTTAGCTATTTAGATTTGGAGGCAGGCACAGGTAATTACTGGAGATCGGATGAGGATCATGGAAACGTCATAGGTATGGATTTGCGCTCAAAAGGAATTCAAGAGAGCTTTGAATGAGCTCTAGTGTTGTCGAGAGCAACACAGGCTTGAGGTTGTCAAGCCGTGCTGGCTGTGGCGGTGAGAAGAGGGGTCCTTGGAGTCAGCAGAAAAGTATGGTGAGGGGGGAAGGCAGGGGCTGAATAGCTACCTTTCCCTTTGATTCTTTAATTAGTGGGTCTGTCGCCTCTTTGTTTTGCCAGGTTGGTGCCCTGCAAAGTTGGTGGGTGTGGCTAGCCAGGGTATGGCTAGTCTGCCTTGGTATCGGGAGGTCAACTACTAGAGGCGAGTTGGTGAGCCTCCCGAGTCAGTTGGTTTTCGGCAGGAGGCGTGTGTTGGAAAATAGGGTCGCCTGAGTCGGTTATTATGAAACGGGCGGCAGTTACAACTATTTCCCGCGTGGTGAGGCGACAGAGTGGTACAGGGCTCCAAGGATCTCTTCTCAGTTTTTCCAGAGGGCTATAAAATGTTGTTTTATGTTAATGTTGTTTGTCAATAAATATGGCTGCTGTGGCCAAAATTATCCAAAAATGAAATGATGTCAGTGGTTACTTTAGGTAAGTGGGGTGAGGGAGGTTTTTGAAGGGGGAATGGCTACAGCGGAGATGACTCCGTTATACCCAGGTCAAGTTTAATATCTTAACTAAACTTCCTTAACTGTTATATTTACTAACTGCATAAAAATGTAAAGTTCTTAGTGCACAATTTGTGCACATTTCCCATATCAAGGCAACCTTACATAGTTGGGATCCTGACAGACTCTACTCTCTTTAGGTCGAGGCTTCCAATTGTATTCAAGGAAAGGGAGATCCAGCTATATATTCAAATTTAAAAGCCTTTAGAACAGGCTGGGAATAGGGTGCACACCTGATATGGAGGAAGCCACTCTACTACATTTGCGCCCCACTAAAAATGAGGGTGGTACACACAGAGGAAAAAACTACAACAGATAGCAGATGATACTTTAGTGATGATGAGATCTTCAAGGGGATTTGACGAATGGGCTCTGAATATATTTTCTTCTAGCTTGCCGTGTTTTTTATTGATGTGCTCAATCCACAGAGGAGATCTCCTCTCTCTCACTGGGTGAGGTTGCTCCCCGTAACCTCCACCACTGCTATCAGCCTTGTATTTCCTGCAGAAAAATACTGGAAATAGGCAGCTAGAAACAATAACATCATTACTGCGCCGCTTGTCGAACAGCTGGGCAACAAGGAGTTTAGGCTCCCATTCACCTGTCAGGCACTTTTTACTGAAAGGGGGATCGAGCTTCTCCCCAGTTCTCTGTACTGGCTATTTTAACAGCTGGTTTGGGAGAACTAGGAGAACTGTCTAGATCCCACCCCTGATCCTCCATGCTGCTACAGCTTATGAGTATATGCTACAAAAATTAGGGGATATGGGTCTTCTGTGCATTGTGTGCTGTGTATAGAGATGATATAGCAGGTACATTCTAACCCTCCTGATCCTCTTTCCTCTCTCCTCTCTCCTCTCCATAGACTTCTATGAACAACTGTAATCTGATCTCTCAGCGAAGATGAAAAGTTGTATTCTCAGTTAAGATGCTAATTTCACATGAATAAGCACGATATCCGGCCATAAACCTTGACCTGATGTTGCGCTTGTGCGATGTCCACGTGGATGCAAGGCGTTTTTGTGTCAAAAATGCCTCCCATTACTGCAGTACAGCTTTCAGCTGCACCAGAGGATTGGCAAGTGTTTACCATTATTTTCAATTTTCAAACGTGTTTTCTGGCCCCTTTGAAACAATGAGTGAGGCGTTCTGAGGGAAATCCCAAAGATGGGACATGCTGCGTTTTTTTCCGCGATGCAAGGCGAGAAAAAAACCACGCATGTATATGACCCAATTCAAAAGATTTGTGCATCGCATATCGCACACATCTCTCTATTTTCACAGCCATATGAAAGCGGCCTAAAGGAAAAAAGCTGTTTTTCTCTTAAAAAATTTACTGTACTACAAAGTTTGCACTATTGATTTATGGAAAGTTGTTTTTAGAGGTATGTAAGGGAGTTGAAAAATATTAAATCTTTGAATGTCGGAATGTTATCATATTTAATAGTGCAGTTGGATTTGATGTATATAGAGTGTTAACTGTTGAAAGGAAAATGCCATATTTTCACTGTCTGCTGCAGCGAAGGGTAATAATCTTGCTACTTACTGGGAAAAGGATAACTAGTTGGTAGCATATTATCCGGTAAGCTATTGTATGCGTGCTATGGCATAGTTCACTGGTGTCAAACTAATTTTCACCGAGGGTCACATCAGCCTTATGGTTGCCTTCAAAGGGACGATTGTAATTGTAAGACTGTAAAGTAAGAATGACCCCAGTAGTAATAGTGACCCCAGTAAAAATAGAAACCCCTATAATGGTCCCAGTAGTAAGTGTGCTCTATATTAGCCCCAGTTTTAATAAGTAAGCCCCATAATGGCCCCAGTAATAATAATAATGACCCCCATAGTGACCACAGTAGTAATAGTGACTCTATAGTGACCCCAGTAATAATAGTGACCCCCATAGTGGCCCCAGTAATAATAGTGACCCCTATAGTTGCTCCAGTAAGAAATGTCCCCTATATTGGGCCCAGTAATAAGCTACCACCATTGTGGCCTCTGTAATAATAGCGACCCCCATAGTGGCCACAGTAGTAATAGGGTTCCCCCATAGTGGCCACAGTAGTAAATGACCCTAATAGTGACCACAGTAATAAGTGTCTCTCATAGTGGCCCCAGTAGTAATAATCCCCCCATAGTAGCTCCAGTAGTAAGTGTCCCCTATATTGGTCCCAGTAGTAATAAGGTAATAAGTGACCCCCATGGCAGTCCCAGTACTAATAGCGACCCCCCCCCCCCCCTATTGGCCTCTGGCCGGGCAGCATCCTTACAGGCATTCCAGTCACTGAGTTTGCAGCTCCTATCCAGTGGCAGCCACTGCTGAGTCTATGACCGCTGACCTCTCCCCTCCGCATTTGTGCTACATACACCGGGGAAGAAGAGGTCAGTAGTCACAGACCCTGTGCTGCTGCTGGACTGGAGCTGCAGGCTGGATGAGTGGAATGACAGCTGCAGGCTATATAAAATGAGGTGGCAGGCCAGACTCGGCCTGCGGGCCTTACGTTTGGCATCTACGGTATAGTTGCTAGAATATTATACTTTCACAGCTAATTTTTATCTGCAGGGATATAGTTGCTGGGATATTATTTGGCCAGTTATTCTATGTGCAGTACCGTAGCTAGTTAGCTAGAGTAAAGTAAAAATAGTTGAGACATATACTTGTAGAATGATAATGTTACAAAAACATTAGAGATGAGCGAGCATACTCGTCCGAACTTGATACTCGTTAGAGTATTAGGGTATTCGAGATGCTCGTTACTCGAGACGAGCACCACGCGATGTTCGCGTTACTTTCACTTTCTTCTCTGAGAAATTTGCGTGCTTTTCTGGCCAATAGAAGGACAGGGAAGGCATTACAACTTCCTCCTGTGACGTTCCAGCCCTATACCACCCCCCTGCAGTGAGTGGCTGGGGAGATCAGGTGACACCCGAGTATTAAAATCTGCCCCGCCCGCGGCTCTCCACACATGCATTCTGACATAGATCAGGGAAAGTGCTGCTGATGCTGCTGCTGCTATAGGGAGAGCGTTAGGTGTTATTTTAGTCTTCAAGAACCCCAACGGTCCTTCTTAGGGCCACATCTGACCGTGTGCAGTACTGTTGAGGCTGCTGGGAGCAGTGTTGCACAATTTATTTTTTTTTGTATATCCGGCGTGCAGACCATAGCGTCCTCAGTCTGCAGTCATTTTACAGAGTATAGGGGCAGTACTGGTGAGGCAGGGGAAGAGGTATACTGGCTATATAGGCAGTGGGCTTTTTCCCAAAAAGTTCAAAAAAATACTGTATTTGGCCTGCCTGTCCCTGCCTTCAGTTTACTGCATCTCTGCTGGGGGTAGTAGTTGGTGAATTAATACCCAGCCTTGCGCATAATTGTTTCCTGCCTCTGCAGTGCGTTACGTACGCGAAGTCAGCCTCCAACAGGGCAATCCAAATACAGTGCATATCACAGGCAGTGTGGTTGTTCCCACAAAGTTTAAAAATATACAAGATTTGGCCTGCCTGTCAGTGCCTTCCGTTTACAGCGTCTCTGCTGGGTGTAGTAGTTGGTGAATTAATACCCAGCCTTGTGCATAATTGTTTCTTGCCTCTGCAGTGCGTTACGTACGCGAAGTCAGCCTCCAACCACAGGCCAATAAGCGGCACATTTAATTACAGCATTCTGTTTCTGCTAATCTTGTAATACACCATGCTGAGGGGTAGGGGTAGGCCTAGAGGACGTGGACGGGGGCGAGGACGCGGAGGCCTAAGTCAGGGTGTGAGCAGAGGCCGAGCTCCTGATCCAGGTGTATCGCAGCCGACTGCTGCGGGATTAGGAAAGAGGCAAGTTTCTGGTGTCCCCAGATTCATCTCACAATTAATGGGTCCACGCGGTAGACCTTTATTAGAAAATGAGCAGTGTGAGCAGGTCCTGTCGTGGATGTCAGAAAGTGCATCCAGCAATCTATTGACCACCCAGACTTCTACGCCGTCCACTGCTGCAACTCTGAATCCTCTGGCTGCTGCTCCTGCTTCCTCCCAGCTTCCTCACTCCATTAAAATGACACATTCTGAGGAGCAGGCAGACTCCCAGGAACTGTTCTCGGGCCCCTGCCCAGAATGGGCAGCAATGGTTCCTCTCCCACCAGAGGAGTTTGTCGTGACCGATGCCCAACCTTTGGAAAGTTCCCGGGGTCCGGGGGATGAGGCTGGGGACTTCCGGCAACTGTCTCAAGAGCTTTCAGTGGGTAAGGAGGACGATGACTATGAGACACAGTTGTCTATCAGTCAGGTAGTAGTAATTTCAGTAAGTCCGAGGGAGGAGCGCACATTCGGAGGAAGAGCAGCTGGACGATGAGGTGACTGACCCCACCTGGTTTGCTAAGCCTACTGAGGACAGGTCTTCAGAGGGGGAGGCAAGTACAGCAGCAGGGCAGGTTGGAAGAGGCAGTGCGGTGGCCAGGGGTAGAGGCAGGGCCAGACCGAATAATCCACCAACTGTTTCCCAAAGCACCCCTTTGCGCTATGCCACCCTGCAGAGGCCGAGGTGCTCAAAGGTGTGGCAGTTTTTCACTGAGAGTGCAGACGACCGAAGATCAGCCGGGGAGCCACCACCAGCATGCGCAGGCATATGATGGCCAAGCACCCCACAAGGTGGGACGAAGGCCGTTCAGCGCCTCCAGTTTGCACCACTGCCTCTCCCCCTGTGCCCCAACCTGCCACTGAGATCCAACCCCCCTCTCAGGACACAGGCACTACTGTCTCCCGGCCTGCACCCACACGCTCACCTCCGCTGTCCTCAGCCCCATCCAGCAATGTCTCTCAGTGCAGCATCCAGCCGTCACTAGCGCAACTGTTTGAGCGCAAGCGCAAGTACGCCGCCTCGCACCCGCACGCTCAAGCGTTAAACGTGCACATAGCCAAATTGATCAGCCTCGTGATGCTGCCGTAAAGGCTTGTGGAAACGGAGGCTTTCAAAAACATGATGGCGGCGGCGGCCCCGCGCTACTCGGTTCCCAGTCGCCACTACTTTTCCCGATGTGCCGTCCCAGCCCTGCACGACCACGTCTCCCGCAACATTGTACGCGCCCCTCACCAACGCGGTTACTGCCAAGGTCCACTTAACAACGGAGATGTGGACAAGCACAAGTACTGTGCTCCCCCTATAATGCTGCTAGTGATATGTTACTGGGGCCTGTCCCTAATGCTACCGCTGAAATGTTACTAATTCAGGGCTCTGCCTATACCGCTGCTAATGCTATGTCACTGGGGTGTGGAAATGGAGGCTTCCCAAAGACATGATGGTGGCGAGGCCATTTCCCACCAACGCGGTTACTGTTAAGGTGCATATAACCACGGACACGTGGAGAGGACACGTAGTGCCTCAAAAACATCCCCCTCCTCCTCCAACAATAAAAACATTCTTGGCAAATACCTTTGCATTGGTCCGTCTGGTGGCAGTCCAAGAATTTCACCTTTACCGACACAACAAGATAGCCCCCCCCACCATCCCCCCGCCATGGCCCACTTAAAGGGGTGGTCTCGCGAAACCAAGTGGGGTTATACACTTCCGTATGGCCATATTAATGCACTTTGTAATGTACATTGTGCATTAAATATGAGCCATACAGAAGTTATTCCACTTACCTGCTCCGTTGCTAGCGTCCTCGTCTCCATGGTTCCGTCTAAATTCGCCGGCAGCTTGCTTTTTTAGACGCGTTTGCGCAGTCCGGTCTTCTCCATTCAGCACGAGCCGCTTCAGTGTGCTCCCCGCTACAGCTCTTCTGCGCATGCGCAGACGAGCTGTCACTGCTCGGGAGCGCGCTGCAGCGGCCATTCTGTACCTTCCTCTGTTAGAGGAAGGTGCAGAAACTGGAGCTGCCCAGCGGAGAAGCCCAGCCCAGCCCAGCAGCCCCGAGAAGCCTCCCAGGTAAGTGATTTGTCGGGGGGGGGGGGGCTGTCGCTGCGCCGGGCTGCGCCGGGCTGCGCCGGGGGGGGCTGTCGCTGCGCTGGGGGGGGCTGCCGCTGCGCCGGGCTGCCGCTGCGCCGGGGGGGCTGTCGCTGTGCCGGGGGGGGCTGCCGCTGTGATGGGGGAACTAGCGCTAGGCCGGGGGGGCTGTCGCTGCGATGGGGGGGCTGTCGCTAGGCCGGGGGGGGGCTGTCGCTGCGATGGGGGGGCTGTCGCTAGGCCGGGGGAGGGGGGGCTGCCGCTAGGCCGGGGGGGCTGTCGCTGCGATGGGGGGGCTGTCGCTAGGCCGGGGGGGGCTGTCGCTGCGATGGGGGGGCTGTCGCTAGGCCGGGGGGGGCTGCCGCTAGGCCGGGGGAACTAGCGCTGGGCTCCGGAACCTAGCGCTGGGCTCCGGGGCCTTCACCTTGGCTGAGGGTCTAGCGCTGGGGAGCCGGGGGCTAGCGCCGGTTACCTGCTGCCTGGCGGTGGGCGTCTGGTTGGCGGCTGCGGGGCGTCTGGTCGACGGCTGCGATGCGTCCGGTTGCCATGGAGACACAGCTGGCGGCGTCTCGGGAGCGCGCACGTCGGGCTGCAGCGAGCGACGGGGAAAGAGCCGGCGGCCATCTTGAGGAAACTTTTATAAGTTGCTGAAACGCTGGAACGGTAAGTACGAACCAGCTAGAAATGTCATTTACAGGGGGGCTTAGTAATGTGTACTTAATGGGGGGGACTGGGCAAAAAAAAAATTTAACTGCTTCCTCGAGACATCTCCTTTAATCCTGGCTACATTCCGAAAACCAACTAAATAAAACCGCGCTACTAGGTCCGCAGTCGCCACCACATTCCCACCAACGCGGTTATTGTTAAGGTACATATTACCAGTCTGACTGGGGCATGCACTGTGGGCCGAAGCACACCTGTATTGTATGTGACATTAGCTCTGCTGAGCAGGGCACTGCAATGGAATACATTTATGTACCGCCGATGGGTTCCAGGGAGCCACCCATGCTGTGGGTCCACAGGGACTTCACATTACGGATTTGTACCTGCCAGTGTCTATGTATTAAAAACCCCGGTCAGACTGGGGCATGCAGTGTCGGCTGAAGCCCACCTGCATTTAATCGGACGTTACCTCAGCTCTGCTGGGCAATGCAATTGGATATATTTATGTACCGCCGGTGGCTTCCTGGGACCCACCTATGCTGTCGGTCCACACGGAGTTGTAACTGCATGTGTCTACTTATAAAGAACCCCAGTCTGACTGGGGCATGCAGTGGGGGCCGAAGCCCACCTGCATTAAACCTGACGTTACCTCAGCTGTGCTGGGCACTGCAATGGGATAGATTTATGTACCGCCGGTGGGTTCCAGGGAGCCACCCATGCTGTCGGTCCACACGGACTTCACATTAGTGAGTTGTACCTGCCTGTGTCTATGTATTAAAAACCCCGGTCTGACTGGGGCATGCAGTGTGGGCCGAAGCCCACCTGTATTTAATCTGACGTTAGCTCTACTATCCGGGGCACTGCATTGGGACAAACTACAGGAGCAATACAGCGCTAATGCGACGTGCACAGCTACGCTAGCATAGGAGTCCTCTGTAGGCCCGCGATTGCTGAGGGTTTGTGCACAGGCCTATGTCCTTGGTGCAGTGAAAGTCCGCTTCCTGCCTAGGATTGCTGAAGCTGTGGGCCGAGGCCTATGTCGTGGGCGCGGTGCAAGTCTGCCATGTTTGGCCGCTCAGATCAATTTTTTGTTCATGTCTTGGGCTTCCTAGGACCCCCCTATGCTGTTGGTGCAAACTTAGTTCCCATCGCGGTGTTTGACCTGTCTGGCACAAAGGCACTGACTGACTCGGGTAGAGGGCAGAGCGCTGACGGCTTTCCCCTTGCAGTGTGGATTGAGCTATGCGACACCTTGACAGAATGAATACTGTGTGGCACATGGATTCCCCATTGCTATGCCCACTTTTGCAGCTCCTGATGGAGGTGGCACAGGATTGGAGTTCTCATTGCTTCTGTACAGCATTGTGGGCTATCGCCCCGCCCCTTTTAAAGAGGATCGCTGCCTGGCCCTGCCAACCCTCTGTAGTGTGTGCCTGCGGTTCCTCCTCATGGCAGACGCACTTATAAATAGGCATGAGGGTGGTGTGGCTATGAGGCCAGCTGAAGGCTGCGCAGGGACACTTTGGTGTGCGCTGTGGACACTGGGTCGTGCGGGGGGGGGGTTGGGCAGCATGTAACCCAGGAGAAGTGGCAGCGGAGTGTCATGCAGGCAGTGATTGTGCTTTGTTGGAGGTAGTGTGGTGCTTAGCTAAGATATGCATTGCTAATGAGGGTTTTTCAGAAGTAAAAATTGTTGGGAGGGGGGGGGCCCACTCTTGCCGCTATTGTGGCTTAATAGTGGGACCTGGGAACTTGAGATGCAGCCCAACATGTAGCCTCTCGCCTGCCCTATCCGTTTCTGTGTCGTTCCCATCACTTTCTTGAATTTCCCATATTTTCACAAATGAAAACCTTAGCGAGCATCGGCGATATACAAAAATGCTCGAGTCGCCCATTGACTTCAATGGGGTTCGTTACACGAAACGAACCCTCGAGCATTGCGAAAAGTTCGCCTCGAGTAACGAGCACCCGAGCATTTTGGTGCTCGTTCATCTCTAAAAAACATCTGTCATGGCCCATGTGGGAAAGTGTGTGTGGAGCCCTAAAATCAGACACAGTGATATTTGGGGAATGCTCTGCAACAGGTCACTGTGCTGGGTGGAGCCTGTGCGTAAATGAGTGAATCAGAACATACACTGTGCTCCATGAGATGGGCCAGGTAAAGTGTAAAAGGCGGGCTGTGACTTGCACATTGTAGTTATATATTTGTTGTCGAGAGAAGAGTGCAAGGATAGAAGTCTGTGTGGAAGGTTGTGAGTAGAGTATTGTGAGTTGTGCAAGAATCCCTCCTGTTTGGACTGGGGTGTCAGACTGTCAATTGTGACATCTGAACGATCTCCGATCAGTTGCTGCTGCATTGTTGAGAAAATGAGAAGGGGAATCATACCTCAAGCGGTGTGAGTTTTAAAAACATTGAGCGTCATGTTAAGAACTTACAGAGCCACGAGAAGTATGGTAATAACTAGAGTTGAGCGAACATACTCTGCCAAGCTTGATGCTCGTTCGAGTATTAGCATTCTCGATGGTGCTTATTACTCGAACGAGCATCAAGCCGTGTTCGACCCTGCCCCAGAGAGAGAGAGAGAGAGAGAGAGAGAGAGAGAGAGAGATAGACTGTCGAACCTAGGGGGAAAAAAGAAGTTCGGTACTCGGGGTCCCACATACAAAAATGCTCGAGTCTCCCATTGTAGTCAATGGGTTTGTTACTTGAGTAGAGCTCTCGAATTTTCCGAAAAGCTCGACTCGAATAACGAGGACCCGAGCATTTGGGTCCTCACTCATCTCTAGTAATAACGCAACTAAAGTGGCCTACAACATAATTGATGGACTGTGTAACAAAAGTGGTCTATGACATAACTACGTGACTATATATTTTTGAGAAGTGAGACAAATTGCCACACATCATGTTTGCTTTAAAGACTGTGACTTGTTCCTGCATCGGCCGGAGAGTCCTACCAGAGTTGCTAGAGAGTTCTGGACAGTATTGCAGCCTTCTAAACTGTGTGTTGCATTCAAGTGAATATAACTCTCTTTCTGTAACTGTAGCTGCAAAGTAAAGTTTATTATTGCCTTTTGGATTCTATGCTCCCTCTCTTATTCCACCTGCACATGGGGATACCCAAGGTGAAGTTGTAACTGTACTGGAAACATTATATAATAAGTGATTTTCACAAAATATTCTTGTTCTTGTTCTCAGGGAAGGTCTTAGTAAATGATAAAGCACACACAATCCTCATGTAACCACTGTTGGCACTTTTCTCGCCCTATGTAGCTGGCTTTATGACTATAATATCCCAGATATAGTCTTGATCTGTGATTTGCCTGTTATATGCACCTGCACGTTAATACCCATTCAATGCAATTCATCTCACCTCGGTATTCTATACAATCTCCTGTATGAGAGAACCCTGCAACGTGCTTGCCAAATTTCTATGTTGTTATTACAGATACTCAATCTTGCATACTTTTGTATTGATTTTCTTTCCTCACTTCTTCTTCTAATTTATTCCTTGTAATTCACTTCTTAAATGGTGTGGAAACTTTTCATTTTTTTATTCTGTGTTCCGGATGCACGGTGTCTACAATCTATGAATTTGATCTTTACTGATAGTGCTGATGTCTCTGTGGGCATCACACATGGCCAGTCATTACAGCAAGCGCTGGTAAGCAGAGGTCTACTGATAATTGAGATAAAACACAAGATACTACTGGGGT
Source organism: Eleutherodactylus coqui (assembly GCF_035609145.1). Classification (NCBI taxonomy): domain Eukaryota; kingdom Metazoa; phylum Chordata; class Amphibia; order Anura; family Eleutherodactylidae; genus Eleutherodactylus; species Eleutherodactylus coqui. The sequence continues at coordinate 162,512,533 of NC_089837.1, read as the reverse complement.
GGTGGCAATGTCTCAGAGGTGGAATGAGGACATATCATTTACATTTTTAGTTGCTTCATAGGCATCTGCAGTGCAAAAACAATATATAACAATTCATTTTAGTTGAGCAAGAAACTACCTGGCAACAAGAAACCTTTGTAAGTCTAAAATAGACAAGTTGGTTAAGGGACTGGAGTACAAAGACTATTTCCAACTGCTATATATTGTAAGCTATGTTATATTATTGTAACAACACTGGTACAAAAAACACTAGTATTCATAAAATCTTTAGAGTTATTTCATGTTGGTATTGCAGCATGTAAATAATTGGCTTCCAAATGCATTAAAGCGGTTGACTCATCATAGACAACCTCTTTCATATTAGAGCTGTGGCAGCAAGCAGTCGGTCCCCATGGGTTCTGAAAACAGATGATCTTCCTAAGGAAAATAATGGCCTGTTAGGTATTTTCCTCACAGTAGTATTACATGTCAGCCTGATTCCTCCAGCCAGACTGGCTGTTTGTTAGTGGTTCTCTGCGCTGGCTTCAAGAGGGGGTCCTGAGTGGTGGACCCTGTTCCTGCTGTGTCTTGGATACCATAAATCAACAACATTCTGTCCCTATGTGTTTCAAGGTTTTTAGTTTGCAGTGGCATCTTAACCTCAACATTACAACTCTTTTATCTTTTTTCTCTCTCTAAATGTATCCTTTTGAGTTAGCCAACAAATGTGGTGTGAAAATGGCTTTAACATCCCCCCATTCACCACCACCCTTTGCTGAAACTCGCAGCTCTTCTATATGGCAAATAATTGTACATTTCCTTTTTTTTTAAGTAGGCATGTATATATGTCAAGTCTTGTTCACACAGGGCTGATTTGATGTATGTCTTTGAATTTGTTTTTGTAGTTAAAATCATGAGTGATTCACAGCAGCAGGCTGGGCTGGGCCTGCATTGCATGATTAGGGCTACCTGTCCCCACTCTTGAAACTCCTAACCATGGTAGAGGTTAAATTCAGCAATAGACACACGCACATACACACATTGGTTGCCCTCTTCTGTCTGAACTACACCAGATCTAATTCAGGGAATAACTTCCTTACTCCTCCCTCTGTCTTCAGTACTTGGAGAACAGTGACTGCCGAAGCCAGGGGAGGAGTAAGGAATGGTGCAAACCCGTCCTGTCTAAATAGGCACTGCATTATATTCAGTGCAGCTCAGACAGGAGAGGGCAACCAGTGGGTGTCTATTGCTGAATTTAACCCCTACCAAGCTGTGAATAGGTCCTAAGGGTTTGCCTACTTTTGGGCCAGTGTTTTGCCAACTAGCCACTGGTGGTTCCCAAACAAATTAAAAGTGGAAAGAAAAATCTATGCTTTTCTTTTGGGTTCCACTCCTCCTAGTTTTGGCACTGTGGGATCTAGCCATTAGGTTAGGATATGCTGGGATAAATTTAGCGTCTTTGTAAAATTAATGTATATGTAGATATTGGGGGAAACTAATTAAAGGGAATATGTAACCTTCCTACAGCACCACAAAGTGAGTTATGGTGCTGTTATGGAAGGTGACTCTTTATACTCACCCGTTCCCTGGTTTCTGCACTGGTGGGTGTCTGATGTGAGTAGTGCCTGAGAATCTTGGATGCAACTCGCACACAGATGTGTGAATTTGCCCTTATGGTACATGCACACAGATGACATTTTATTTTTTACCTGAAATCGGGCAGAAATATCATCCATTCATTTGCGTATATGCACATGGGCATTTTTTTATTTGGACGTAAAGTCCAAGTAGAAAAAAAAAATTGCAGCACGTCTTATTTTTGCCTGATTCTCAGATGAAAATAGCACATGTACATGTGCGGGCTCTTGTAATTCTAGCAACACACAGATGGGCTATCCTGTGCTGTCTGATCCAAGTTGCGCCTGAGAAACTCGTGCATGGAGCTTGACTGTGGTGATTTATCAAAGTTCTCCTGGCAAAAACCAGTTCCCAAGTTTTAAACACCAAATTTACTATTTCATAATTATAAGGCTAAAGCTTGTACAGATTGCTCTGTCTTTCGAAACTATTTAGTTGCCTAATGGGAATCATGTTTTATCCATTTAGATATAAAGCTATCATTTTTGTTTCTTTGTTCTATGATTTTTAAATGCGCGAAAAGAACATTGCAATTCAGACATTAATTTTTATGACTTAAAAAAATATTACAAATCATTGAGTGTAGTTTAAAATGTACAAACCAGCAACCTCATCTTATAATTGAGCTAATTCACTCTTTATTGTTTGTCAATTTGCAACATTATTTGAATAAATGATTGGGTTATATCATCAATATGTGCATTATCTATAGAATAATTTAAAGTGAAGCAAAAAAATATATATATATTTATGCTTAAAAGGGGTTGCACCAAAATTTCAAGTTGTCTTATCCACAGTGAAAGCTATGCTGTGATTGGTTGCTATGGTTAACAAAGCAGTTTTGCTTTTAGGGTATGCTTACATGACACAGAAATGCTGCGGAATTTGCTAAGGAATTTCCGCTGTGGAGATTCTGCAGAATTTCAACCCTGTGTAAACATACCCCTAGACAGTTTTCATAAGTCTACCCCCTTTGCTTATGTATCAGAAGGTAACTGCATGACACTACCACGTGAGGTAATAATGTGCAAGATGGCAACTCTGATGCACGCATACACAGAAAAAAGGACCTCCTCTATTTTTGTGCGCATTTACATACCAAGGGTCCCCAAAGCAGTTTATGGGAGGTGCGCAAATAATGCCATATTTTAATTGTTTGGACTATTATGCATATGTTTGGGGGTTTTTTTTGCTAAAAACAGGAAGCTGTTTTATTTGTTCCGCCGCAGATCTGGTTCAAAATAAAAGAAGAAAAGGCGCTGCATGCAGTACTTTTATTTTCGGCTAACTGGGCGGAAACTGAACAGACCCCATTATAGTCAATGGGGTCCATTCAGTGGTGTTCAGCCGCAAAACTTCCTTTTCCTTCTTTCTAAACAAAGCAGAAAATCGGAACTCTGAGTACAGATGTGAAACCATCCTTAATGTCATTATAAACCTTAGTTTCATTAATGGATGAGAAACGTAGTAAGCATATGATTTCATGTAGCAGCTGTGATGCAGTGAAGACCCCCACAGTCATGCAAATAAAGTGCGGTTTGCAAATAAATTGAGTGTTAACTGATTACTGATTGTTAATGGCTGTGCAGTTTAGGCAAACCATGCAGTCAAAAATTCACTAGTCATGTAGCAGGCCGCTGTTGAGGACCCTTTCTTAAGGCTTTGCCATGGATGAGTACAGTGAGGCATGTATCCAAAAGACACTATACTCAAGTGTTCACTCTATAAATAGGAAAAGATTGCAATACTATCTGTTTTCAGTTACAAACAGTACACAGCTACAGGAGTGTTTTCTCTTATTCATGAAGTGTTCCATTAGTACAAAAGCCTTAGACCTAAAAAACAGCAAAAACTCTCATTCATCATGGATTATTTCAAAAATGTCAAGCAAATATTGATGATTCGCTCCTCAATAGATTGCATTGGAATATAAATAGAACGCAGGACTAAACAAATAGCACTAAAGTGAATATTAGAGGCTGTTGTACTGCATTATTTTATTGTCCATTTGTGTCCTAAATGCAGAATTAGGTTGCTTTCACATCTCTGGAAGGAGTTCCATTTTCCTTCTCCATTTGGGAGCAGGAAACATGAATCCTGGCAGCCAAATGAGTCCGTCTTATAACAGAATCAAATAGCACTGAATGGACCCCATTGACTATACTGGGGTTAGTTCAGTTTTTGCTTAGCTGCCTGGCATTTTACTGGAAGAAATAGCGCTGCATGCAGTGCTATCTCTTCCCGTATTTTGTGCTGAATGGAGGCTCCAGCACAGATGTGAACCGACCTTAGGGTGACTGTACATATTGCGATTGATCCACGTAAAAGCATGCGGATCATCGTTAATCTTTAGGCAGCATTTGAACTTAAAAGCAAGTCTGGGTGCTGCTCAGCAAGAAGTGGTGATTCACGCACTTACAGCGGCATGTATGCACAGCCTTTAAGACTATCGACACTTTCATTGGCTTTTTTTTTTAATCCATTAATTTTTACTAAAAAATTATAGATAAAATTAGATGTCAATAAAAATTTTCAACGGTTTTTTTTCTGCACTTGCGTGTATCCTATTAGGCCACCTTCACAGGAAATGTATCCACTAGGGAATTTCCACTGACAGAATCGCTGCAGAAATTCTGCAGTGTTTACTGTACAAGCCAAGTGAATGAGATTTTACAAATCTCCTACACATATTGCGGATTTTCTCTCTTGCAGATTATGAATCCACAGCATGTCTATTTATGTTTTGGAAACTGCACGGATATGCAGCGGATTTTTGTCACAGAGATCAATGGAGAATATAAAAACTGCAGCAAAATCTGCAAATACACTTTTGATGCAGATGTTGAAGCATTTCCGCTGCTCAAACGCACTGAATAGGGTTGGAAATCTGTGTTTGTTATTATTTGAAAATTAAGTTTGCTGGTGTGAACTCAGTGTGGGAACTACCACTACTGTATCATAAAAAAATACTTGTCCAAAACCCTTCCCCCCGAAAAATAAATCCAAAAAAGGTAATTTTTCTAATAAGACGATTATTGGAAAAAAATGCAAATAAAAAAAAAACACAAATTTCGTATTGATGTGTTCATAAAATTATGTAATTTATCGCAAAAAAGCTCCACAGATGAAAAAATAAAAAAGTTGTGTGTCTCTGCTAATGGAAATAGAGGAAGAAAATTGCATGATAAATGTGCAAAATTAGTAAAAATCATGTAAAAAATGTATATACAAAGTTTGTATTGCCACAACTGCACTGACTTGCAGAATAGCGATAACATTTCCCCTTTACCACATGTCAGAATTAAGTTTTTTTTTCTAGCAGCTCGTCTCCTTAAACCGCAGTAAAAAGAGATCAAAAATTTTGAATATGGTGATATAATTACACACGTTCTGACATTCAAAATGGAAAAAAGGAGGTTTTTAAAATGGTACCAACATACAGCGCACTTATGGTAAATGTTATTTATTAGCTATTTTGCGTGGTATAATCATATCTGTTTTAAGACCCATTTACAGGCGCACAGATAATCTTTCAAAAGATTAAAAGATCAGCGGTCGTTTTGCATAAAGTACTAATAGACACTAATTGCTATACTTTATCAGGTTTATTTGCATGCAAATGACCTTCTGGGAGCTGTTGCAGAACTCTGCAGCAGGTCTGAGCTCTGTAATTAGCTCCATTGTTCAGCCATGGGCTGCTAAGAGAAAACTATGTAACCTCTAGCTCCCTGTGGAAAATTCTGCTCCATGGACAGAAGACACAGCATGGGGTCCAGCTTATCAGCTGTTCTGCCAGCAGGGCTGACAGCTGAGACAAAGCAATCAGCTGTAATCAGCTCACCTCCTCCCGCCCCCATCCTGGCAGAACACAGCGTGTGGTCCTGCTTATCAGCTATTCTGCTGAAGGAAGGTTTTCAAGCAGAACTGAAAACCGCTGTTCAGCAGAAAACTGAAAGATGGGCACATTTAGACACAACGATTATTGCTCAAAAGATTGCTTTTGAGCGAATTTTGAGCGATAAATGGGCCTTTACAAGTAGAAAAGTGTGAAAGTTGCAAATTTTTCTAAATTTTCTGTAAAGTTAGGATTTAAAAAAAAACGCAAAATGTAGACCAAAATTGACCACTAATAGAGATGAGCGAGTATACTCGCTAAAAGCAATTGCTTGAGCAAGCATTGCCTTTAGCGAGTACCTGCCCGCTCGAGATGAAAGGTTTGGGTGCCGGCGGCGGGCAGGGAGCTGTGGGGGAGAGTGGAGCGGAATGGAGAGGACATCTCTCTCCCCCTCTCTCCCCCCCCCCCCCCCCCCCCGCTCCCTCCTGCTGACAGCCGCTACTCACCGCTCCCCGGCGCCAGCACCCGAACCTTTCATCTTGAGCGGGCAGGTACTCGATAAAGGCAATGCTCGCTCAAGCAATTGCCTTTACCGAGTATACTCGCTCATCTCTAACCCCTAACATAAAGTACAATGTATCACAAAAGAACACTCTCAGAATCACTTACATGAATAAAAGCATTCCAAAGTTACTACCACTAAAAGTGACACATGTTAGATATGAAAATGGAGCATGGCCAGGAAGGCTAAAATTAGCTGAAGGAGGAAGGGGTTAAGATACAAAATCTACCTGAACCAAAATGTAAATTACTCCAACAAAATCTGCTGGTTTCAATTGTATATGTAGCAAAAAACTGGAAGAAGGGTATTTTGTAGAGATGAGCGAGCACCAAAATGCTCGGGTGCTCGTTACTCGAGATGAAATTTTCGCGATGCTCGAGGGTTCGTTTCGAGTAACGAACCCCATTGAAGTCAATGGGCGACTCGAGCGTTTTTGTATATCGCCAATGCTCGCTAAGGTTTCCATTTGTGAAAATCTGGGCAATTCAAGAAAGTGATTGGAATGACACAGCAACGGATAGGGCAGGCGAGGGGCTACATGTTGGGCTGCATCTCAAGTTCACAGGTCCCACTATTAAGCCACAATAGCAGCAAGAGTGGGCCCCCCCCCCTCCCAACAATTTTTACTTCTGAAAAACCCTCATTAGCAATGCATACCTTAGCTAAGCACCACACTACCTCCAACAAAGCACAATCACTGTCTGCATGACACTCCGCTGCCACTTCTCCTGGGTTACATGCTGCCCAACCCTGCCCCCCCCCCCCGCACGACTCAGTGTCCACAGCGCACACCAAAGTGTCCCTGCGCAGCCTTCAGCTGCCCTCATGCCACACGCTGGCCTTATAGCCACACCACCCTCATGTCTATTTATAAGTGCGTCTGCCATGAAGAGGAACCGCAGGCACACACTGCAGAGGGTTGGCACGGCCAGACAGCGACCCTCTTTAAAAGGGGCGGGGCGATAGCCCATAATGCTGTACAGAAGCAATGAGAAATCCAATCCTGTGCCACCTCCATCAGGAGCTGCACACGTGGGCATAGCAATGGGGAACCTATGTGCCACACACTATTCATTCTGTCAAGGTGTCTGCATGCCCCAGTCAGACCGGGGTTTTTTATAAATAGTCACAGGCAGGTACAACTCCGTAATGAGAATTCCGTGTGCACCCACAGCATGGGTGGCTCCCTGGAACCCACCGGCGGTACATAAATAAATCCCATTGCAGTGCCCTGCTCCGCAGAGCTAACGTCAGGTTTAATGCAGGTGGACTTCGGCCCACACTGCATGCCCCAGTCAGACTGGGGTTCTTTAGAAGTGGACACATGCAGTTACAACTCCGTGTGGACCGACAGCATGGGTGGGTCCCAGGAAGCCACCGGCGGTACATAAATATATCCCATTGCATTGCCCATCAAAGCTGAGGTAACGTCCGATTAAATGCAGGTGGTCTTCGGCCCACACTGCATGCCCCAGTCAGACTGGGGTTCTTTAGAAGTGGGCACATGCAGTTACAAATCCGTGTGGACCGACAGCATGGGTGGGTCCCAGGAAGCCACCGGCGGCGCACCTTTCCGAGCAGGTCTGACAAGCGTGGGTAGCTTTTCAGAAAGCGCTGAACCACCAAATTAAAGACGTGGGCCAGGCATGGCACGTGCGTGAGGCTGCCGAGCTGCAGAACCGCCACCAGGTTACGGCCGTTGTCACACACGACCATGCCCGGTTGGAGGCTCAGCGGCGAAAGCCAGCGGTCGGTCTGACAGACCCTGCAGCAGTTCGTGGGCCATGTGCCTCTTCTCTCCTAAGCTGAGTAGTTTCAGCACGGCCTGCTGACGCTTGGCCACCGCTGTGCTGCCACGCCGCGCGACACCGACTGCTGGCGACGTGCTGCTGCTGCCACATCTTGATTGCGAGACAGAGGTTGCGTACAAGGAGGAGGAGGGTGGTTTAGTGGAGGAAGCATACACCGCCGCAGATACCAGCACCGAGCTGAGGCCCGCAATTCTGGGGGTGGGTAGGACGTGAGCGGTCCCAGCCTCCACTAAATTCACCCAATGTGCCGTCAGGGAGATATAGTGGCCCTGCCCGCCTGTGCTTGTCCACGAGTCCGTTGTTAAGTGGACCTTGGCAGTAACCACATTGGTGAGGGCGCGCGTACAATGTTGCGGGAGACGTGGTCGTGCAGGGCTGGGACGGCACATCGGGAAAAGTAGTGGTGACTGGGAACCAAATAGCGTGGGGCCGCCGCCGCCATCATGTTTTTGAAAGCCTCCGTTTCCACAAGCCTATACGGCAGCATCTCCAGGCTGATCAATTTGGCTATGTGCACGTTTAACGCTTGAGCGTGCGGGTGCGTGGCAGCGTACTTACGCTCAAACACTTGCGCTAGCGACGGCTGGACGGTGCGCTGAGAGACATTGGTGGATGGGGCCGAGGACAGCGGAGGTGAGGGTCTGGGTGCAGGCCGGAGACGGTCGTGCCTGTGTCCTGAGAGGGGGGTTGGATCTCAGTGGCAGGTTGGGGCACAGGGGGAGAGGCAGTGGTGCAAACCGGAGGCGGTGAACGGCCTTCGTCCCACCTTGTGGGGTGCTTGGCCATCATATGCCTGCGCATGCTGGTGGTGGTGAGGCTGGTGGTGGTGGCTCCACGGCTGATCTTGGCGCGACAAAGGTTGCACACCACTGTTCGTCGGTCATCTGCACTCTCAGTGAAAAACTGCCAGACCTTTGAGTACCTTGGCCTCTGCAGGGTGGCATGGCGCGAGGGGGCGCTTTGGGAAACAGTTGGTGGATTATTCGGTCTGGCCCTGCCTCTACCCCTGGCCACCGCACTGCCTCTTCCAACCTGCCCTGCTGCTGCACTTGCCTCCCCCTCTGAAGACCTGTCCTCAGTAGGCTTAGCAAACCAGGTGGGGTCAGTCACCTCATCGTCCAGCTGCTCTTCCTCCGAATCCTTTGTGCGCTCCTCCCTCGGACTTACTGCAATTACTACTACCTGAGTGATAGACAACTGTGTCTCATCGTCGTCATCCTCCTCACCCACTGAAAGCTCTTGAGACAGTTGCCGGAAGTCCCCAGCCTCATCCCCCGGACCCCGGGAACTTTCCAAAGGTTGGGCATCGGTCACGACAAACTCCTCCGGTGGGATAGGAACCATTGCTGCCCATTCTGGGCAGGGGCCCGAGAACAGTTCCTGGGAGTCTGGCTGCTCCTCAGAATGTGTCATTGTAATGCAGTGAGGAGGCTGGGAGGAAGGAGGAGCAGCAGCCAGAGGATTCAGAGTTGCAGCAGTGGACGGCGTAGAACTGTGGGTGGTCGAAAGATTGCTGGATGCACTTTCTGCCATCCACGACAGGACCTGCTCACACTGCTCATTTTCTAATAAAGGTCTACCTCGTGGACCCATTAATTGTGAGATTAATCTGGGGACGCCAGAAACGTGCCTCTCTCCTAATCCCGCAGCAGTCGGCTGCGATACACCTGGATCAGGAGCTCGGCCTGTGCCCACACCCTGACTTGGGCCTGCGCGTCCTTGCCCGCGTCCACGTCCTCTAGGCCCACCCCTACCCCTCAGCATGGTGTATTACCAGTAGTGCAGAAACAGAACGCTGTAATTAAATGTGCCGCTTATTGGCCTGTGGTTGGAGGCTGACTTCGCTTACGGAACGCGCAGCAGAGCCAGGAAAGAATTTTGCGCAAGCCTGTAGTGAGACGTAGGTGCGTATGACTGAGCTAGTGGAATTCACAGCACAGAAGCAGTCAAGTGTCCAAAGGCCACTAGTAGGCCTTAAGTATTTTGCTTCTATCTTTTTAAAGGCTGAGCTGAGACAGCAAACAGACACTGTAGGCAGCGTATATATGTATACTCTTTCCCTCTGGACGGGATGACGGCGGTGATGTAACGGGCAATGCAGAGCCAGGAAACAATTTTGCGCAAGCCTGCTGTAACACTTAGCTGCGTATTAATTAGGACTACTACCCCCAGCAGAGACGCAGTACACTCAAGACGGTCACAGGCAGCCCAAAGATAGTATTTTTCCCAAATTTGTTTGAAAAAGTCCACTGCCTATATAGACAGTATATCTCTTTCACCTTTCCCACTGTCCTGCCTCACCACTACTGGCCCTATACTATGTAAAATTACTGCAGACTGTTTCCCTCTGGACGGGATGACGGCGGTGATGTAACGGGCAACGCAGAGCCAGGAAAGAATTTTGCGCAAGCCTGCTGTAACACTTAGCTGCGTATTAATTAGGACTACTACCCCCAGCAGAGACGCAGTACACTCAAGACGGTCACAGGCAGCCCAAAGATAGTATTTTTCCCAAATTTGTTTGAAAAAGCCCACTGCCTATATAGACAGTATATCTCTTTCACCTTTCCCACTGTCCCTGCCTCACTACTACTGGCCCTATACTATGTAAAATTACTGCAGACTTTTCCCCTCTGGACGGGATGACGGCGGTGATGTAACGGGCAACGCAGAGCCAGGAAAGAATTTTGCGCAAGCCTGCTGTAACACTTAGCTGCGTATTAATTAGGACTACTACCCCCAGCAGAGACGCAATACACTCAAGACGGTCACAGGCAGCCCAAAGATAGTATTTTTCCCAAATTTGTTTGAAAAAGCCCACTGCCTATATAGACAGTATATCTCTTTCACCTTTCCCACTGTCCCTGCCTCACCAGTACTGGCCCTATACTATGTAAAATTACTGCAGACTGAGGACGCAATGCTCTGCACGCCCGATATACAAAAAAAAAAAAAGTGCAACACTGCTCACAGCAGCCTTAACAGTACTGCACACGGTCAGATGTGGCCCTAAGAAGGACTGTTGGGATTCTTGAAGTCTAATATTACACCTAACACTCTCCCTACAGCAGCAGCAGCATCAGCAGCACTTTCCCTGATCTATGTCAGAATGCATCTGTGGCGAGCCGCGGGAGGGGCCGATTTATATACTCGGGTGACACCTGATCTCCCCAGCCACTCACTGCAGGGGGGTGGTATAGGGCTGGAACATCACAGGAGGAAGTTGTAATGCCTTCCCTGTCTTTCTATTGGCCAGAAAAGCACGCTAAAGTCTCAGAGATGAAAGTGAAAGTAACTCGAACATCGCGTGGTACTCGCCTCTAGTAACGAGCATCTCGAACACCCTAATACTCGAACGAGCATCAAGCTCGGACGAGTACGTTCACTCATCTCTAGTATTTTGTCATTGGAGCTGGAGTTAGGCGTATTAAACAATATCATGTATAGGGACAGAACTGAAGCAGTTAGGGTGGATTCACTGGGGCGCATGTGCATTTATGCATGCATTTGCATATTTGCTCATCAGGCATTGTGTTTTTGTGCGTACCTCAGCGTTTTGCAAGACTTATACAGTTTGTGCGCGCAAGACAAAAATGCAACCACAGTGCGAGCCATGAAATGGCCAAGTAGGGTAACTCATTCCATATGTTGTATTGCAAGAAAATAGGACATGCTATGTATTTCTTTTTTTTTTGCGCAACAGAAGTGTGCATGCATAATACAGGCTTGTGAACAAACCCATTGAAATCAATGGGTTCTATTCACTGCGTATTGCATAAATACGATCCTGTGAATCCGTCCTTAGATATTACTGTAGAGGTAGTTTTTTGTTTAATTTGGAAACCGTGGCTAAATTATAATTATGCAAGTTACCTGAATTTGAGCCAGATTGTTTGTTCCGAACAGTCAAGCCTGGAGGATGTGTAGTTTTCCTCTCCTTGGTTGTGGGGAGGGAGTTAATATATGTTTACCTGAGCATGCAAAACACTTAGAGCAAACAAAGAAACATACATTTATTTATCATTGGTTTCAAAGGATTAGAGTTTTTTTAGCCAGGATTAAGAGGAAAGATCTAGGTTGGCAAGTCAGTTTACCAAACATGCATAGGACAGTTCCATTAAGCCGTGTAAAGACTCTGGGAGATCAGCCATCACTCACCAGATGGTGCTAGGTGGCAGCCTTTCAGATACACGTTTCAGATCATAGATTCTTACAAACTCAATTTGACATGTAATAAACATTAGAGATGAGCGAACGCGTTCGTCCGAGCTTGATATTCGTGCGAATATTAGGGTGTTCGGGATGTTCGTTATTCGTGACGAACACCATGCGGTGTTCTGGTTACTTTCACTTCCTTCCCTGAGACGTTAGCGCGCTTTTCTGGCCAATTGAAAGACAGGGAAGGCATTACAACTTCCCCCTGCAACGTTTAAGCCCTATACCACCCCCCTGCTGTGAGTGGCTGGCGAGATCAGGTGTTCGCCTAATATAAAAGTCGGCCCCTCCCGCGGCTCGCCTCAGATGCGGTGTGAGTTAGATGAGGGACAGTGCTGTTTATACCGGAGCTGCTGTAGGGAAAGAATTGGTAGTTAGTGTAGGCTTCAAGACCCCCCAAAGGTCCTTATTAGGGCCACTGATAGCTGTGTGTTGGCTGCTGTTAGCAGTGGGATTTTTTTTTTTTTCTCAAAATCGCCTCTGCAGACCGTTGCACCTGGCATTAGGGACAGAAGTGCTGCATAGGCAGGGAGAGTGTTAGGAGTGAGTGTAGCCTTCAAGAACCTCAACGGTCCTTTCTAGGGCCATATTTATCCGTGTGCAGTACTGTCCAGGCTGCTGTTGGCTGTGCTGCATTTTTTTTGGGCTTCTCAAAATCGCCTCTGCAGAGCATTGCACCCTCCATTGATACTGCAGGGAAAGAATTGTATAGGCAGGGCCACAACACAGTTATTATTCATAGAATATACGCAGTGCTGCCTGTTGGTGGGAAAAAACTGAAAACAAATCTATTTGTCCAGCCTGTGTCCGTCCTTACGCCTGTGTAGACGTGTGAGCTGCGTGAAAAACATTGCTAAATCATACGCAGCCAGCTACGCTTTACTGCTGGGTTCGCCATTTGCTTTCCTTAATTGGGAAAAAAAAATACCTGCTCTCCAAGAGTTATAATAACTCTGCTACCCTCACGTTCTGTGACACATAAGCAGGGACACAGCGCAGTTATTAAACTTCGCAGGTTCATTGAATATACGCAGTGCTGCCTGTTGGTGGGAAAAAACTGAAAACAAATCTATTTGTCCAGCCTGTGTCCGTCCTTACGCCTGTGTAGACGTGTGAGCTGCGTGAAAAACATTGCTAAATCATACGCAGCCAGCTACGCTTTACTGCTGGGTTCGCCATTTGCTTTCCTTAATTGGGAAAAAAAAATACCTGCTCTCCAAGAGTTATAATAACTCTGCTACCCTCACGTTCTGTGACACATAAGCAGGGACACAGCGCAGTTATTAAACTTCGCAGGTTCATTGAATATACGCAGTGCTGCCTGTTGGTGGGAAAAAACTGAAAACAAATCTATTTGTCCAGCCTGTGTCCGTCCTTACGCCTGTGTAGACGTGTGAGCTGCGTGAAAAACATTGCTAAATCATACGCACCCAGCTACGCTTTACTGCTGGGTTCGCCATTTGCTTTCCTTAATTGGGAAAAAAAATACCTGCTCTCCAAGAGTTATAATAACTCTGCTACCCTCACGTTCTGTGACACATAAGCAGGGACACAGCGCAGTTATTAAACTTCGCAGGTTCATTGAATATACGCAGTGCTGCCTGTTGGTGGGAAAAAACTGAAAACAAATCTATTTGTCCAGCCTGTGTCCGTCCTTACGCCTGTGTAGACGTGTGAGCTGCGTGAAAAACATTGCTAAATCATACGCACCCAGCTACGCTTTACTGCTGGGTTCGCCATTTGCTTTCCTTAATTGGGAAAAAAAATACCTGCTCTCCAAGAGTTATAATAACTCTGCTACCCTCACGTTCTGTGACACATAAGCAGGGACACAGCGCAGTTATTAAACTTCGCAGGTTCATTGAATATACGCAGTGCTGCCTGTTGGTGGGAAAAAACTGAAAACAAATCTATTTGTCCAGCCTGTGTCCGTCCTTACGCCTGTGTAGACGTGTGAGCTGCGTGAAAAACATTGCTAAATCATACGCAGCCAGCTACGCTTTACTGCTGGGTTCGCCATTTGCTTTCCTTAATTGGGAAAAAAAAATACCTGCTCTCCAAGAGTTATAATAACTCTGCTACCCTCACGTTCTGTGACACATAAGCAGGGACACAGCGCAGTTATTAAACTTCGCAGGTTCATTGAATATACGCAGTGCTGCCTGTTGGTGGGAAAAAACTGAAAACAAATCTATTTGTCCAGCCTGTGTCCGTCCTTACGCCTGTGTAGACGTGTGAGCTGCGTGAAAAACATTGCTAAATCATACGCACCCAGCTACGCTTTACTGCTGGGTTCGCCATTTGCTTTCCTTAATTGGGAAAAAAAATACCTGCTCTCCAAGAGTTATAATAACTCTGCTACCCTCACGTTCTGTGACACATAAGCAGGGACACAGCACAGTTATTAAACTTAGATAATTCATTCACTAGAGGCAGTGGGGCCTTTCGTTTTCCAAAAAGGGCAAAAATTATATTTGGCCTGCAGTCTTGCGCCAATTTATTTCCTGCCTGGGAAATCTAATCACTGGTAATACAGCATGCTGAGGGGTAGGGGTAAGCCTAGAGGACGTGGACGTGGACGTGGCCGAGGACGCGGAGGGCCAAGTGAGGGTGTGGGCACAGGCCAAGCTCCTGATCCAGGTGTGTCGCAGCTGTCTGCTGCGCGATTAGGAGAGAGGCACGTTTCTGGCGTCCCCACATTCATCGCCCAATTAATGGGTCCACGCGGGAGACGGTTATTAGAAAATGAGCAGTGTGAGCAGGTCCTGTCCTGGATGGCAGAAAGTGCTTCGAGCAACCTATCGTCTACCCGCAGTTCTGCGCCGTCCACTGCTGCCAATCCGAATCCTCTGTCTGCTGCTCCTCCTTCCTCCCAGCCTCCTCAGTCCACTACAATGACACCTGCTCAGGAGCGGGAACACTCCCAGGAACTGTTCTCGGGCCCCTGCTTAGATTGGGCAGCAGCGGTTCCTCTCCCACCAGAGGAGTTTATCGTCACTGATGCCCAACCATTCGAAAGTTCCCGGGGTCCGGGGGAAGAGGCTGGGGACTTCCGCCAACTGTCTCAACAACTTTCTGTGGGTGAGGAGGACGATGACGATCAGACACAGTTGTCTTGCAGTGAGGTAGTAGTAAGGGCAGTAAGTCCCAGGGAGCAGCGCACAGAGGATTCGGAGGAAGAGCAGCAGGACGATGAGGTGACTGACCCCACCTGGTGTGCAACGCTTACTCAGGAGGACAGGTCTTCAGAGGGGGAGTCAAGGGCATCAGCAGGGCAGGTTGCAAGAGGCAGTGCGGTGGCCAGGGGTAGAGGCAGGGCCAGACCGAATAATCCACCAAGTGTTTCCCAAAGCGCCCCCTCGCGCCATGCCACCCTGCGTAGGCCGAGGTGCTCTAAGGTCTGGCAGTTTTTCACAGAGACGCCTGACGACCGACGAACAGTGGTGTGCAACCTTTGTCGCGCAAAGCTCAGCCGGGGAGCCAACACCAACAGCCTCACCACCACCACCATGCGCAGACATATGATGGCCAAGCACCCCGCAAGGTGGGACAAAGGCCGTTCACCGTCTCCGGTTTGCACCCCTGCCTCTCCCCCTGTGCCCCAACCTGCCACTGAGATGCAACCCCCCTCTCAGGACACAGGCACTACCGCCTCATGGCCTGCACCCACACCCTCATCTCCGCTGTCCTCGGCCCCATCCAGCAGTGTAGTTCAGCGCACCGTTCAGCCGTCGCTTGCGCAAGTGTTCGAGCGCAAGCGCAAGTACGCCGCCACGCACCCGCACGCTCAAACGTTAACCGTCCGCATCGCAAAATTCATCAGCCTTGAGATGCTGCCGTATAGGGTTGTGGAAACGGAGTCCTTCAAAAGTATCATGGAGGCGGCGGCCCCGCGCTACTCAGTTCCCAGTCGCCACTACTTTTCCCGATGTGCCGTCCCAGCCCTGCACGACCACGTCTCCCGCAACATTGTGCGCGCCCTCACCAACGCGGTTACTGCCACGGTCCACTTAACTACGGACACGTGGACAAGCACAGGCGGGCAGGGCCACTACATCTCCCTGACGGCACATTGGGTGAATTTAGTGGAGGCTGGGACAGAGTCAGAGCCTGGGACCGCTCACGTCCTACCCACCCCCAGAATTGCGGGCCCCAGCTCGGTGCTGGTATCTGCGGAGGTGTATGCTTCCTCCACTAAAGCACCCTCCTCCTCCTCCTCCTCCTCTGTCTCACAATCAAGATGTGTTAGCAGCAGCATGTCGCCAGCAGTCGGTGTCGCGCGGTGTGGCAGCACAGCGGTGGGCAAGCGTCAGCAGGCCGTGCTGAAACTACTCAGCTTAGGCGATAAGAGGCACACGGCCCACGAACTGCTGCAGGGTCTGACACAGCAGACCGACCGCTGGCTTGCGCCGCTGAGCCTCCAACCGGGCATGGTCGTGTGTGACAACGGCCGTAACCTGGTGGCGGCTCTGCAGCTTGGCAGCCTCACGCACGTGCCATGCCTGGCCCACGTCTTTAATTTGGTGGTTCAGCGGTTTCTGAAAAGCTACCCACGCTTGTCAGACCTGCTCGTAAAGGCGCGCCGGCTCTGCGCACATTTCCGCAAGTCCCACACGGACGCTGCCACCCTGCGCACCCTGCAACATCACTTTAAGCTGCCAGTGCACCGACTGCTGTGCGACGTGCCCACACGGTGGAACTCTACGCTCCACATGTTGGCCAGGCTCTATGAACAACGGAGAGCTATAGTCGAATACCAACTCCAACATGGGCGGCGCAGTGGGAGTCAGCCTCCTCAATTCCTTTCAGAAGAGTGGGCCTGGTTGGCAGACATCTGCCATGTCCTTGGTAATTTTGAGGAGTCTACCCAGGTGGTGAGCGGCGATGCTACAATCATTAGCGTCACCATTCCTCTGCTATGCATCTTGAGAAATTCCCTGCAAACCATAAAGGCAGCTGCTTTGCGCTCGGAAACGGGGGCGGGGGAAGACAGTATGCCGCTGGATAGTCAGGGCACCCTCCTGTCTATTTCTCAGCGCGTACAGGAGGAGGAGGAGGAGCATGAGGAGGATGAGGAGGAGGGGGAAGAGACAGCTTGGCCCGCTGCTGACGGTACACCGGCTGATTGCCTGTCATCCTTTCAGCGTGTATGGCCTGAGGAGGAGGAGGAGGAGGAGGAGGATCCTGAAAGTGATCTTCCTAGTGAAGACAGCCATGTGTTGCGTACAGGTACCCTGGCACTAGAGATGAGCGAACGCGTTCGTCCGAGCTTGATATTCGTGCGAATATTAGGGTGTTCGGGATGTTCGTTATTCGTGACGAACACCATGCGGTGTTCTGGTTACTTTCACTTCCTTCCCTGAGACGTTAGCGCGCTTTTCTGGCCAATTGAAAGACAGGGAAGGCATTACAACTTCCCCCTGCAACGTTTAAGCCCTATACCACCCCCCTGCTGTGAGTGGCTGGCGAGATCAGGTGTTCGCCTAATATAAAAGTCGGCCCCTCCCGCGGCTCGCCTCAGATGCGGTGTGAGTTAGATGAGGGACAGTGCTGTTTATACCGGAGCTGCTGTAGGGAAAGAATTGGTAGTTAGTGTAGGCTTCAAGACCCCCCAAAGGTCCTTATTAGGGCCACTGATAGCTGTGTGTTGGCTGCTGTTAGCAGTGGGATTTTTTTTTTTTTCTCAAAATCGCCTCTGCAGACCGTTGCACCTGGCATTAGGGACAGAAGTGCTGCATAGGCAGGGAGAGTGTTAGGAGTGAGTGTAGCCTTCAAGAACCTCAACGGTCCTTTCTAGGGCCATATTTATCCGTGTGCAGTACTGTCCAGGCTGCTGTTGGCTGTGCTGCATTTTTTTTGGGCTTCTCAAAATCGCCTCTGCAGAGCATTGCACCCTCCATTGATACTGCAGGGAAAGAATTGTATAGGCAGGGCCACAACACAGTTATTATTCATAGAATATACGCAGTGCTGCCTGTTGGTGGGAAAAAACTGAAAACAAATCTATTTGTCCAGCCTGTGTCCGTCCTTACGCCTGTGTAGACGTGTGAGCTGCGTGAAAAACATTGCTAAATCATACGCAGCCAGCTACGCTTTACTGCTGGGTTCGCCATTTGCTTTCCTTAATTGGGAAAAAAAAATACCTGCTCTCCAAGAGTTATAATAACTCTGCTACCCTCACGTTCTGTGACACATAAGCAGGGACACAGCGCAGTTATTAAACTTCGCAGGTTCATTGAATATACGCAGTGCTGCCTGTTGGTGGGAAAAAACTGAAAACAAATCTATTTGTCCAGCCTGTGTCCGTCCTTACGCCTGTGTAGACGTGTGAGCTGCGTGAAAAACATTGCTAAATCATACGCAGCCAGCTACGCTTTACTGCTGGGTTCGCCATTTGCTTTCCTTAATTGGGAAAAAAAATACCTGCTCTCCAAGAGTTATAATAACTCTGCTACCCTCACGTTCTGTGACACATAAGCAGGGACACAGCGCAGTTATTAAACTTCGCAGGTTCATTGAATATACGCAGTGCTGCCTGTTGGTGGGAAAAAACTGAAAACAAATCTATTTGTCCAGCCTGTGTCCGTCCTTACGCCTGTGTAGACGTGTGAGCTGCGTGAAAAACATTGCTAAATCATACGCAGCCAGCTACGCTTTACTGCTGGGTTCGCCATTTGCTTTCCTTAATTGGGAAAAAAAAATACCTGCTCTCCAAGAGTTATAATAACTCTGCTACCCTCACGTTCTGTGACACATAAGCAGGGACACAGCGCAGTTATTAAACTTCGCAGGTTCATTGAATATACGCAGTGCTGCCTGTTGGTGGGAAAAAACTGAAAACAAATCTATTTGTCCAGCCTGTGTCCGTCCTTACGCCTGTGTAGACGTGTGAGCTGCGTGAAAAACATTGCTAAATCATACGCAGCCAGCTACGCTTTACTGCTGGGTTCGCCATTTGCTTTCCTTAATTGGGAAAAAAAATACCTGCTCTCCAAGAGTTATAATAACTCTGCTACCCTCACGTTCTGTGACACATAAGCAGGGACACAGCGCAGTTATTAAACTTCGCAGGTTCATTGAATATACGCAGTGCTGCCTGTTGGTGGGAAAAAACTGAAAACAAATCTATTTGTCCAGCCTGTGTCCGTCCTTACGCCTGTGTAGACGTGTGAGCTGCGTGAAAAACATTGCTAAATCATACGCAGCCAGCTACGCTTTACTGCTGGGTTCGCCATTTGCTTTCCTTAATTGGGAAAAAAAAATACCTGCTCTCCAAGAGTTATAATAACTCTGCTACCCTCACGTTCTGTGACACATAAGCAGGGACACAGCGCAGTTATTAAACTTCGCAGGTTCATTGAATATACGCAGTGCTGCCTGTTGGTGGGAAAAAACTGAAAACAAATCTATTTGTCCAGCCTGTGTCCGTCCTTACGCCTGTGTAGACGTGTGAGCTGCGTGAAAAACATTGCTAAATCATACGCAGCCAGCTACGCTTTACTGCTGGGTTCGCCATTTGCTTTCCTTAATTGGGAAAAAAAATACCTGCTCTCCAAGAGTTATAATAACTCTGCTACCCTCACGTTCTGTGACACATAAGCAGGGACACAGCACAGTTATTAAACTTAGATAATTCATTCACTAGAGGCAGTGGGGCCTTTCGTTTTCCAAAAAGGGCAAAAATTATATTTGGCCTGCAGTCTTGCGCCAATTTATTTCCTGCCTGGGAAATCTAATCACTGGTAATACAGCATGCTGAGGGGTAGGGGTAAGCCTAGAGGACGTGGACGTGGACGTGGCCGAGGACGCGGAGGGCCAAGTGAGGGTGTGGGCACAGGCCAAGCTCCTGATCCAGGTGTGTCGCAGCTGTCTGCTGCGCGATTAGGAGAGAGGCACGTTTCTGGCGTCCCCACATTCATCGCCCAATTAATGGGTCCACGCGGGAGACGGTTATTAGAAAATGAGCAGTGTGAGCAGGTCCTGTCCTGGATGGCAGAAAGTGCTTCGAGCAACCTATCGTCTACCCGCAGTTCTGCGCCGTCCACTGCTGCCAATCCGAATCCTCTGTCTGCTGCTCCTCCTTCCTCCCAGCCTCCTCAGTCCACTACAATGACACCTGCTCAGGAGCGGGAACACTCCCAGGAACTGTTCTCGGGCCCCTGCTTAGATTGGGCAGCAGCGGTTCCTCTCCCACCAGAGGAGTTTATCGTCACTGATGCCCAACCATTCGAAAGTTCCCGGGGTCCGGGGGAAGAGGCTGGGGACTTCCGCCAACTGTCTCAACAACTTTCTGTGGGTGAGGAGGACGATGACGATCAGACACAGTTGTCTTGCAGTGAGGTAGTAGTAAGGGCAGTAAGTCCCAGGGAGCAGCGCACAGAGGATTCGGAGGAAGAGCAGCAGGACGATGAGGTGACTGACCCCACCTGGTGTGCAACGCTTACTCAGGAGGACAGGTCTTCAGAGGGGGAGTCAAGGGCATCAGCAGGGCAGGTTGCAAGAGGCAGTGCGGTGGCCAGGGGTAGAGGCAGGGCCAGACCGAATAATCCACCAAGTGTTTCCCAAAGCGCCCCCTCGCGCCATGCCACCCTGCGTAGGCCGAGGTGCTCTAAGGTCTGGCAGTTTTTCACAGAGACGCCTGACGACCGACGAACAGTGGTGTGCAACCTTTGTCGCGCAAAGCTCAGCCGGGGAGCCAACACCAACAGCCTCACCACCACCACCATGCGCAGACATATGATGGCCAAGCACCCCGCAAGGTGGGACAAAGGCCGTTCGCCGCCTCCGGTTTGCACCCCTGCCTCTCCCCCTGTGCCCCAACCTGCCACTGAGATGCAACCCCCCTCTCAGGACACAGGCACTACCGCCTCATGGCCTGCACCCACACCCTCATCTCCGCTGTCCTCGGCCCCATCCAGCAGTGTAGTTCAGCGCACCGTTCAGCCGTCGCTTGCGCAAGTGTTCGAGCGCAAGCGCAAGTACGCCGCCACGCACCCGCACGCTCAAACGTTAACCGTCCGCATCGCAAAATTCATCAGCCTTGAGATGCTGCCGTATAGGGTTGTGGAAACGGAGTCCTTCAAAAGTATCATGGAGGCGGCGGCCCCGCGCTACTCAGTTCCCAGTCGCCACTACTTTTCCCGATGTGCCGTCCCAGCCCTGCACGACCACGTCTCCCGCAACATTGTGCGCGCCCTCACCAACGCGGTTACTGCCACGGTCCACTTAACTACGGACACGTGGACAAGCACAGGCGGGCAGGGCCACTACATCTCCCTGACGGCACATTGGGTGAATTTAGTGGAGGCTGGGACAGAGTCAGAGCCTGGGACCGCTCACGTCCTACCCACCCCCAGAATTGCGGGCCCCAGCTCGGTGCTGGTATCTGCGGAGGTGTATGCTTCCTCCACTAAAGCACCCTCCTCCTCCTCCTCCTCCTCTGTCTCACAATCAAGATGTGTTAGCAGCAGCATGTCGCCAGCAGTCGGTGTCGCGCGGTGTGGCAGCACAGCGGTGGGCAAGCGTCAGCAGGCCGTGCTGAAACTACTCAGCTTAGGCGATAAGAGGCACACGGCCCACGAACTGCTGCAGGGTCTGACACAGCAGACCGACCGCTGGCTTGCGCCGCTGAGCCTCCAACCGGGCATGGTCGTGTGTGACAACGGCCGTAACCTGGTGGCGGCTCTGCAGCTCGGCAGCCTCACGCACGTGCCATGCCTGGCCCACGTCTTTAATTTGGTGGTTCAGCGGTTTCTGAAAAGCTACCCACGCTTGTCAGACCTGCTCGTAAAGGCGCGCCGGCTCTGCGCACATTTCCGCAAGTCCCACACGGACGCTGCCACCCTGCGCACCCTGCAACATCACTTTAAGCTGCCAGTGCACCGACTGCTGTGCGACGTGCCCACACGGTGGAACTCTACGCTCCACATGTTGGCCAGGCTCTATGAACAGCGTAGAGCTATAGTCGAATACCAACTCCAACATGGGCGGCGCAGTGGGAGTCAGCCTCCTCAATTCCTTTCAGAAGAGTGGGCCTGGTTGGCAGACATCTGCCATGTCCTTGGTAATTTTGAGGAGTCTACCCAGGTGGTGAGCGGCGATGCTACAATCATTAGCGTCACCATTCCTCTGCTATGCATCTTGAGAAATTCCCTGCAAACCATAAAGGCAGCTGCTTTGCGCTCGGAAACGGGGGCGGGGGAAGACAGTATGCCGCTGGATAGTCAGGGCACCCTCCTGTCTATTTCTCAGCGCGTACAGGAGGAGGAGCATGAGGAGGATGAGGAGGAGGGGGAAGAGACAGCTTGGCCCGCTGCTGACGGTACACCGGCTGATTGCCTGTCATCCTTTCAGCGTGTATGGCCTGAGGAGGAGGAGGAGGAGGAGGATCCTGAAAGTGATCTTCCTAGTGAAGACAGCCATGTGTTGCGTACAGGTACCCTGGCACACATGGCTGACTTCATGTTAGGATGCCTTTCTCGTGACCCTCGCGTTGCACGCATTCTGGCCACTACGGATTACTGGGTGTACACACTGCTCGATCCACGGTATAAGGAGAACCTGCCCACTCTGATTCCCGAAGAGGAAAGGGGTTCGAGAGTGTTGCTATACCACAGGACCCTTGCGGACAAGCTGATGGTAAAATTCCCAGCCGACAGCGCTAGTGGCAGAAGGCGCAGTTCCGAGGGCCATGTTGCAGGGGATGTGCGGAGATCGAGCAGCATGTACATCCCAGGCAGTGCAACAGTCTTTAAGGGCCTGGCCAGCTTTATGGCTCCCCACCAAGACTGTGTCACCGCTCCCCAGTCACGGCTGAGTCGGCGGGAGCACTGCAAAAGGATGGTGAGGGAGTACGTAGCGGATCGCACGACCATCCTTGGTGACGCCTCTGCCCCCTACAACTACTGGGTGTCGAAGCTGGACACGTGGCCTGAACTAGCCCTGTATGCCCTTGAGGTGCTTGCTTGTCCTGCGGCTAGCGTGTTGTCGGAGAGGGTGTTTAGTGCGGCTGGGGGAATCATCACAGATAAGCGTAGCCGCTTGTCAACCGACAGTGCCGACAGGCTAACACTCATCAAGATGAACAAAGGCTGGATTTCCCCAGACTTCTGTTCTCCACCAGCGGACAGCAGCGATACGTAAGCAATACGTAGGCTGCACCCGCGGATGGAAGCTACGTTCTCTCTCACCATCCAAAACGGGGACATTTGTGCTTCATCAATCTGTGTATAATATTCCTCCTGCTCCTCCTCCTGAAACCTCACGTAATCACGCTGAACGGGCAATTTTTCTTAGGGCCACAAGGCTCACTCAAATAATTTTTCAGAACAATTTTTATAAGTTTCAATTAGCTTAAAAGCGTTGGAACTTTAACTTGAACCAATTTTTCGTTACACTGGGCTGCCTCCAGGCCTAGTTACCACTTAAGCCACATTAACCAAAGCGATTCACCTGCCATCTTGGTTGGGCATGGCCAATTTTTACTGAGGTACATTAGTACTGTTGGTACACCAATTTTTTGGGGCCCTCACCTACAGTGTAATCATAGTAATTTCTATGTTCTTCGCCTGCACTCATGGTACAGAAAGGTGTGTGGGGTTGGCCTACAGTTTAGCTACATAAATGTCACTTGTGCCTTGGCTATACTAAGGCTACTGAAATGGAACGAAGACTGCGCTCCCGCTATACTGCTGCTTCAGAATTGTTACTGGGGCCTGTCTTGAGTGCTACTATTGCTTACATGGAACGAAGACTGCGCTCCCGCTATACTGCTGCTTCAGAATTGTTACTGGGGCCTGTCTTGAGTGCTACTATTGCTTACATGGAACGAAGACTGCGCTCCCGCTATACTGCTGCTTCAGAATTGTTACTGGGGCCTGTCTTGAGTGCTACTATTGCTTACATGGAACGAAGACTGCGCTCCCGCTATACTGCTGCTTCAGAATTGTTACTGGGGCCTGTCTTGAGTGCTACTATTGCTTACATGGAACGAAGACTGCGCTCCCGCTATACTGCTGCTTCAGAATTGTTACTGGGGCCTGTCTTGAGTGCTACTATTGCTTACATGGAACGGACACGTGGAGAGGACACGTAGTGCCTCAAAAACATCCCCCTCCTCCTCCAACAGGGAAAACATTGTTGGCAAATGCCTTTGCATTGGTTCGTCTGGCGGCAGTCCAAGAATTTCACCTTTACCGACACTACAAGAGAGCCCCCCCACCATCCCCCCGCCACGGCCCACTTAATCCTGGCCACATTCCGAAAACCAACAAAATACAACCGTGGTACTAGGTCCGCAGTCACCACCACATTACCACCAACGCGGTTACTGTTAAGGTGCATATAACCACGGACACGTGGAGAGGACACGTAGTGCCTCAAAAACATCCCCCTCCTCCTCCAACAGGGAAAACATTGTTGGCAAATGCCTTTGCATTGGTTCGTCTGGCGGCAGTCCAAGAATTTCACCTTTACCGACACTACAAGAGAGCCCCCCCACCATCCCCCCGCCACGGCCCACTTAATCCTGGCCACATTCCGAAAACCAACAAAATACAACCGTGGTACTAGGTCCGCAGTCACCACCACATTACCACCAACGCGGTTACTGTTAAGGTGCATATAACCAGTCTGACTGGGGCATGCAGACACCTTGACAGAATGAATAGTGTGTGGCACATAGGTTCCCCATTGCTATGCCCACGTGTGCAGCTCCTGATGGCGGTGGCACAGGATTGTATTTCTCATTGCTTCTGTACAGCATTGTGGGCTATCGCCCCGCCCCTATTAAAGAGGGTCGCTACCTAGCCGTGCCAACCCTGTGCAGTGTGTGCCTGCGGTCCCTCGTCGTGGCAGACGCACTTCTAAATAGACATGAGGGTGGTGTGGCATGAGGGCAGCTGAAGGCTGCGCAGGGACAGTTTGGTGTGCGCTGTGGGGGGGAGGGGGTGCGGTTGGGCAGCATGTAACTCAGGAGAAGTGTCAGTGGAGTGTCATGCAGGCAGTGATTGTGCTTTGTTGTAGCTAGTGTGGTGCTTAGCTAAGGTATGCCATGCTAATGAGGGCTTTTCAGAAGTAAAAGTTGTTGGGAGGGGGGGGGGGCCCACTCTTGCCGCTATTGTGGCTTAATAGTGGGACCTGTGAACTTGAGATGCAGCCCAACATGTAGCCCCTCGCCTGCCCTATCCGTCACTGTGTCATTCCCATCACTTTCCTGAATTGCCCAGATTTTCACACATGAAAACCTTAGCGAGCATCGGCGAAATACAAAAATGTTCTGGTCGCCCATTGACTTCAATGGGGTTCGTTGTTCGAAACGAACCCTCGAGCATCACGGGAAGTTCGTTACGAATAACGAACACCCGAACATTTTGGTGTTCGCTCATCTCTACCTGGCACACATGGCTGACTTCATGTTAGGATGCCTTTCTCGTGACCCTCGCGTTGCACGCATTCTGGCCACGACGGATTACTGGGTGTACACACTGCTCGATCCACGGTATAAGGAGAACCTGCCCACTCTGATTCCCGAAGAGGAAAGGGGTTCGAGAGTGTTGCTATACCACAGGACCCTTGCGGACAAGCTGATGGTAAAATTCCCAGCCGACAGCGCTAGTGGCAGAAGGCGCAGTTCCGAGGGCCATGTTGCAGGGGATGTGCGTAGATCGAGCAGCATGTACATCCCAGGCAGTGCAACAGTCTTTAAGGGCCTGGCCAGCTTTATGGCTCCCCACCAAGACTGTGTCACCGCTCCCCAGTCACGGCTGAGTCGGCGGGAGCACTGCAAAAGGATGGTGAGGGAGTACGTAGCGGATCGCACGACCATCCTTGGTGACGCCTCTGCCCCCTACAACTACTGGGTGTCGAAGCTGGACACGTGGCCTGAACTAGCCCTGTATGCCCTTGAGGTGCTTGCTTGTCCTGCGGCTAGCGTGTTGTCGGAGAGGGTGTTTAGTGCGGCTGGGGGAATCATCACAGATAAGCGTAGCCGCTTGTCAACCGACAGTGCCGACAGGCTAACACTCATCAAGATGAACAAAGGCTGGATTTCCCCAGACTTCTGTTCTCCACCAGCGGACAGCAGCGATACGTAAGCAATACGTAGGCTGCACCCGCGGATGGAAGCTACGTTCTCTCTCACCATCCAAAACGGGGACATTTCTGCTTCATCAATCTGTGTCTAATATTCCTCCTCCTCCTCCTCCTGCTCCACCTCCTGAAACCTCACGTAATCACGCTGAACGGGCAATTTTTCTTAGGGCCACAAGGCTCACTCAAATAATTTTTCAGAACAATTTTTATAAGTTTCAATGCGCTTAAAAGCATTGGAACTTTAACTTGAACCAATTTTTCGTTACACTGGGCTGCCTCCAGGCCTAGTTACCACTTAAGCCACATTAACCAAAGCGATTAATGGGTTTCACCTGCCCTCTTGGCTGGCCATGGCCAATTTTTGGGATGTACATTAGTACTGTTGATACAGCAATTTGTGTGGGCCCTCGCCTACAGTGTAATCAAATTAATTTTTAGCCCACCTGCATTACAGCTGACGTTACCTCAGCTGTGTTGGGCAATGCAATGGGATATTTTTGTGTACCGCCGGTGGGTTCCAGGGAGCCACCCATGCTGTAGGTGCACACTGAGTTTTTAATACATCTGTACACTTCTAAAGAACCCGTCTGACCGGGGCATGCAGTGTGGGCCGAAGCCCACCTGTATTACGCACGACATTACTACCTCAGCTGTGTTGGGCAATGCAATGGGATATTTCTATGTACCGCCGGTGGCTTCCTGGCACCCACCCAGGCAGTGGGTCCACAGGGAGTTAAACCTACATGTGTCCACTTGTAAAGAATCCCAGTCTGACTGGGGCATGCAGTGTGGGCCGAAGCACACCTGTATTACGCACGACATTACTACCTCAGCTGTGTTGGGCAATGCAATGGGATATTTCTATGTACCGCCGGTGGCTTCCTGGCACCCACCCAGGCAGTGGGTCCACAGGGAGTTAAACCTACATGTGTCCACTTGTAAAGAATCCCAGTCTGACTGGGGCATGCAGTGTGGGCCGAAGCCCACCTGTATTACGCACGACATTACTACCTCAGCTGTGTTGGGCAATGCAATGGGATATTTTTGTGTACCGCCGGTGGGTTCCAGGGAGCCACCCATGCTGTGGGTCGACAGGGACTTCACAATAGGGAGTTGTACCTGCCTGTGTCTATGAATTAAAAAGCCCGGTCTGACTGGGGCATGCAGACACCTTGACAGAATGAATAGTGTGTGGCACATAGGTTCCCCATTGCTATGCCCACGTGTGCAGCTCCAGATGGCGGTGGCACAGGATTCTATTTCTCATTGCTTCTGTACAGCATTGTGGGCTATCGCTCCGCCACTTTTAAAGAGGGTCGCTGCCTAGCCGTGCCAACCTCTGCAGTGTATGCCTGCGGTCCCTCGTCATGGCAGACGCAATTCTAAATAGACATGAGCGTGGTGTGGCATGAGGGCAGCTGAAGGCTGCGCAGGGACACTTTGGTGTGCGCTGTGGGGGGGAGGGGGTGCGGTTGGGCAGCATGTAACTCAGGAGAAGTGGCAGTGGAGTGTCATGCAGGCAGTGATTGTGCTTTGTTGGAGGTAGTGTGGTGCTTAGCAAAGGTATGCCATGCTAATGAGCGCTTTTCAGAAGTAAAAGTTGTTGGGAGGGGGGGGGGGCCCACTCTTGCCGCTATTGTGGCTTAATAGTGGGACCTGTGAACTTAGGATGCAGCCCAACATGTAGCCCCTCGCCTGCC
Source organism: Eleutherodactylus coqui (assembly GCF_035609145.1). Taxonomy (NCBI): domain Eukaryota; kingdom Metazoa; phylum Chordata; class Amphibia; order Anura; family Eleutherodactylidae; genus Eleutherodactylus; species Eleutherodactylus coqui. The sequence goes on along the minus strand of NC_089837.1, from coordinate 162,484,702 downwards.
CTATCCGTCACTGTGTCATTCCCATCACTTTCCTGAATTGCCCAGATTTTCACACATGAAAACCTTAGCGAGCATCGGCAAAATACAAAAATGTTCTGGTCGCCCATTGACTTCAATGGGGTTCGTTGTTCGAAACGAACCCTCGAGCATCACGGGAAGTTCGTTACGAATAACGAACACCCGAACATTTTGGTGTTCGCTCATCTCTAATAAACATCTTTCGCCCACGTTGCTTATCATGGTAAACCCTAGTCAGCCATAACATCTGTAAGAAAACAATATGCATCTGTCAGGCAGACAAGTATGTAAATAATTAAAATGATAAATGTGTATTCAGAAGAGATACCTACTGAAAATAGTATTCACTTATCACAGAATACAGTTTTATTATAGGCACATTGCAGACAATATGTCTACACCCAACATTCATCTCTTGCTGGCACGGTATATTCAGAGTGATGCAGTTATTTAGAATGATTCTATGAAATATAGGCATTTTATTCCAAAAGAATTTTATTAGTGAAATGAAGTGACAGCATTAACAGGAAACAAGGGCCAGAGCAGCACACGGCCGCAGGTCGTTCACGCAGATTAATGACGCGGGAATAGCACTTGGTCAGAACTCAGAAGACTTGGTGCAGCAACTCAAATGTATTCAATGGGCTTATGGTTACAAAGTTTGTCTTAGCAAAGAAGGTACAAGCCTGTGGATGCATCATACAAAATGGTGGCTGACAGCGGTCACTTACAGGAACTTAAGTTCACACACTCAGCAGTTATCCTCACTCTTTACTATTCCTTCAAAACATCACCGACTGTCTGTCCGCTGTCTCTAACACTATGCACAATCTCTACCTAAAACTAAAGCTCACTTAAACTGACCTACTGGTATTTCCACCATCCACTAACCGCCCTCATCCTGACATCTCCATCTCAGTGTGTGGCTCCACCATAACTCCCAGACAGCTTGCCCGCTGCCTTGGGGTCATATTTGACTCCGATCTCTCCTTTACCCCCTACATCCAATCTCTTGCCTGAATAGGTCAGCTGCACCTCAAGAATATTGCAAGAATCCGCTCTTTTCTCACTGTGGACACATTAAAAATGCTCACTGTGGCCCTTAACCACTATCAGCTTGATTATTGCAACTCGTTGCTGATCGGCCTCCCCTGTAACAGGATCGACCATCTCCAATCCATCCTGAATGCAGCAGCCAGGCTCATCTTCCTGTCCAGCCGCTACTCGGATGCCTCTGCCCAGTGCCAGACACTGCACTGGCTGCCCGTTAAATACAGAATTCAATTTAAACTCACTACCTTCATCCACAAAGCCCTCCACAGCACAGTGCTACCCTGTATTGCCTCCCTCATCTCAATCCATCACCCAGCCCAGGCTCTCCGCTCTGCTAACGAAACCAGACTGCACACCCCTCTGATTTGAACTTCTCATTCCTGCCTCCAAGAATTCTCCAGAGCAGCACCAGTCCTCTGGAACGCACTACCAAAAAATACCCGGGCAATCCAGGACTTACAGAACTTTAGGCGAGCTCTAAAAATGAACCTATTCAGGGAGGCATACCGCATTCCCTAAACAAACCCCTCTGTACTCCGCCTGATAACATGCTCCCTGACCTACTGACTGCATTCCCTGCTAGCCACCATCAACTGCCCCTGCAGTCATTCCCTTTCTGCCGTCGCACGGCTAAATGTCTGACCATTGTCTATGTGTATAGTATCCCTCACTCTCCACCTCTCCATACCGTGCACATCTCCAGCCTCTTTACCTTCTGTATCACCCTACTACTTGTAGTATGTAAGCTCGTTAGAGCAGGACCCCCCCCCCCACCCATATTGTTCCCATCAACTGATTACTAAGTAACCATGGTTTTGTAATTTTTGTACTTCTGTGTTTCTGTATTTCCCCTGTCTATGTAAGCGCTGCAGAATATGTTGGCGCTATACAAATAAAGATTATTATTATTACCATTCACGTCTGATCACATTGGTTCACCACTCAGTCCAGAACATAGCTGCTTTCTATTTACTAGCCCTCTTGTCCTATCTTGTCAAGCTTTTCCTTGGGCAGCGCTCATTTCAGGATCTCAGTTGTAGAAAGTTAAACTGGTCTCGCCACTTTTGACCATGGGGTAGCTAACTTTCACTGACAGTCAACCTCCTTCCAGAACACAAATTTACTGCTAAAATTCCGTTTGATGGTTTCTCTCACGCTTGGTAGTTACAATCTTTTAAACAACAGAACAACTGTAGAAAAACCTGTAAGTCTCTCTTGAGGCTTAGCAGAAACACGTGGCAGAGAGTCTCATACATATTTAACATTTGAATAAAAATGTACAACTCTTGTTTATGCTAACCACATAAGAATGCAAAGTTCTTAGCACATACTTTGATCAAAGTGTGTGGGCCAATCCACCATGTCCAGGCGACCATGCTTACAAATGGGTTCCAACACTAACACTTTTGGGCCTAAGCCTCCACTTGATTTAGGGTAGTAAGCCCATATAGCCTGAATCAGTTGGAAGTTAGGCCCAAAAGAGAGGTACCTGTTAGTGTTAGAAACGGCATGCACACTAATAACATTTGTGTTTTATCCAGAGTGCGTTGCCTTTCAGCACAGTTGAAGTCTACATTTCACACAGTCCATGACAGGGTTAACACCTCTTGCAGAGTAGCTCTTTAAGGTTGAAATATAGCACACAGATCAATTTAACAGTGACTTCACTATTTACACCACTTGACTCTTGGTCCTTCCTGCGCTGCTTTCTATTTGCAGAAAGATAACTACAGATACCGATTTTTTTTGGACAGTCTTAACTGGCTTAATTGGTTCTGTCAGCTTTCATACACTAACCCTTGTTTCCCCTACTTACAGCAAACACTCTTACTTAGTCTAAAGGCCCATTTACACGCATATAAGCTTATTTATTTGTCTGTGGCTCTCTCTCAGTCTCAGAGACACCCTTGCTTGCTGGAGTTGTGGTTCAGGAACTGGGCCACCAGATGAAGGGGTGGGTGGGTGTTACAATTACTTTGGAGGCATGCTACGTGTGTGGTATCACAGAGGGGTTATTGTAGTCTGTAGATGCTTGGGGGCATACACGGGCCATTGTAGGTGTCAGTGTAGGTATGTGGGGAAACACAGCAGCCACTAGTAAAGTCATGGCTACAAGAAATATTCATGGCAGTCTGAGCTGGAGCTAACTGCGCTATTATTACTGGATGTAGTTGCACTGTAAACACTATCACTGTGTAGAGACGGTATCTGACTAATTATTTGGTGATTACATAATTTAGAGGAATACTAGAGCTGAGCCATTGTATCATGCATGTGTTTTAGAGCTTGTGCCCCTAATCAGATAAGACTTCAGCAGCATCCCAGACTAGCTAATGCTGCATTGATCAGCCACTTAAAGGGGTTGTCCCGCGCCGAAACGGGTTTTTTTTTTCCAACCCCCCCCCCCCCCCCCCGTTCGGCGCGAGACAACCCCGATGCAGGGGTTAAAAAAGAACACCGCACAGCGCTTACCTGAATCCCCGCGCTCCGGTGACTTCTTACTTACCTGCTGAAGATGGCCGCCGGGATCTTCTCCCTCGGTGGACCGCAGGGCTTCTGTGCGGTCCATTGCCGATTCCAGCCTCCTGATTGGCTGGAATCGGCACGTGACGGGGCGGAGCTACACGGAGCCGGCATCCTGCACGAGCGGCCCCATTGAGAAAAGAAGAAGACCCGGACTGCGCAAGCGCGTCTAATTTGGCCATTAGACGCTGAAAATTAGACGGCTCCATGGAAACTAGGACGCTAGCAACGGAGCAGGTAAGTGAAAAACTTCTTATAACTTCTGTATGGCTCATAATTAATGCACAATGTACATTACAAAGTGCATTAATATGGCCATACAGAAGTGTATAGACCCACTTGCTGCCGCGGGACAACCCCTTTAAGAAACCAAGGATGCAGTGGATAGTTCCAAGGGGACCATGGCCAGTAGATAAGAAGAGCAGTGGCGGAGAAGGAGCAAGCTGAAGTTTTGGACCAGGGCCTATGAGCGTTTAGTATGCCCCTGAAAAGCACTAGTGAGTCAGGGAGAGAAGAAAAATTCAGCAAAAGGCTCTCTGGTTTACAAGGAGGAACTACACTGAGAAGAGGGAGAAAAATGAGAATGACCCAGAGGATCTAAACTGTAAATAATTGCTATAGAGGAAAATGACATCAATCTAACTTTGTGCTCTATGAATGGGGTAGGGGGGTAATCTGTGCTGGAATCCCATCAATACATACATGTTGGAAACACATGTCAGGGTATGATCACACATCGCCGAGTAAAGCTTTATTCACACGAGCATACGTTGGCCGCTTTTTCATACCCGACTAATATACACGACCATCAGAGGCAATAATTTCCAATGCATTCGTTCACACGGGCAAATATACGGCACCTAAAAACATTGCCCTGTAAAAAATGGAACATACGCGACCGAAATACGCAGTGACTCTTACATGATGGCCAAGAAGATAGTTCTGGTTCTATCTTCTTTTTTTTTTTTTAAAAGTTAGGGGGAGGCATTTTAGCAGCGTTCAATGCTGCAAAAAGCTTACAGGTGCCTCTATATAGGCATTGGAATCCATCCTGAGGATTTATGCGAGGGCTTTCCGGGGTGCGACATATTTTTTCTGCGTCACACCCAGTCTTGTAAATGGAGGAGAAAATGCTAATTAAAACACATACACCCATGTGAAAGAGCCCTAAAGCAGATTTTAGTATGGATTTCTGTAGCAAAATTCAATGATTGTATTGCAATGAATGAAATTTGTGGCAAAATCAGTCCCTTTTCTGCAGCAGATAGAGGATGCTGCAGATTTGAAAAAGCATGTCTATTTTGTGCTGCAGATTTGTTAAGACCTCATCCATTTACATTGCACTACACATTATTGCAGAATTTCGGGATGCATTCTACAGCTAAAATTCCACAACAGTTCAGCGGTGTACAGACTCATCCTACGTGGTTTCCTATTTTTGCCTGGTGTCCGTGTTGCAGGCAGTAGAGAAGCGTACGAGTTTTTAAGAAAGGGACACTGTTGCTATAAGCTTGCGTAAGGTTCACTTGACACTAATGGTATTTTTAGCTACTGAGAGGACATTCTAATTCATTAGTCATCTGACAAATAAAGGGCCTTAATTAATTATGTGAAGATGTCTGAATTATTTCAGAGAACGGAGGATAGATTGTTGAGATATTGCACCTAACATAAAAAGGCAATGTTCTTTTATTAATTATCCGGTGTAATTAGTCATTCGTCCTTAATAATTGCTTTCAATTTACCAATTCCATCTGTGTCATAAGGTATAAGGCCATTATTTTAGAGCAATATTAAATACTGAGCTTTGTGAAAAGACAAGCCACAATTCATGCATTGGGGTAGATGTTATATGAGTAAACAGCACAGACCGCACCGTTCTAAAATCTGTTATTTTCATTTTATTTAACATCCTACATATTCTGTCCCCATTGGGTCTCAAAACACAATTTTCTTTGCTAGTATGTCTTTGGAGTGTGGGGAGCAACTAGACCTCCCAGAGGAAATTATTGGAGACAGGATTTTCATCATCTGTAATTAAGGACATTCTCCAGCATTGGTAACATGAAGCTGACTCTAGACATCCATTTTGATAGAAAGGAAAAAGGGCCCACATCACTCAAAAATGATTAAAAGAAGCAGTGAAGACATATGGTGCCCAAATGAAACCACCATACACTGTTCATGGGATTTACAATTTTCTTACCCCGTGTTCACTTCTGAAAACAATAGCCATGCAACGAAAACTCCTGGATCACAAATGCAATACTTTGTATCGAGTTGCTGAAAAATGTTGCCATGTAGTGCTCAAATAAGGGCTACACAGTGCAAAATTATTTTCCCTGTTAACTTAAGGCCTCATTCACGTAAGTGTTTTTATGCAGCTATTTAGCCGTGATAAAACGTCGGACGATAATCGCGACCATGTGAAGCATTGGATTCCAATGCATTCAGTCACATGACTGATTTTTGGGTGCGTGACAAAAAAAATTGCAACATGAAATCTTGATCCATCTTTTGATGAAAAACACTAAGTTCCCGTAGACTCTTATGGGAGCTAAAGAAAAAGGGAGGGAGGGAGTTTACTTGGGTGCAACGCTCAGAAAAGAAGACATCTGCTTTTATTTAAAGTGATTCCGAGGATTTCTGCCAACCAACAGAATTCCACGCTACAGCGAATTTTTCCCGCCGTACACCTGTGTGAATGCATAGAAAATGCTAATTAAGCTTGGGACTCGATTGCAGCTATTCATTATTGATGCGATTTTCGGCTGTGATGCGGCCGTCATTCAAATGCATCGCCCATGTGAATGACGCATTCAACATAGAATAAAACTGTATGAATTTTTAAAAGTTTCAAATTAAGGGCTCTTTCACACAGGTGCTGCAATTTTCAAGCATCTGTGTCACGGTCACAGCGCAACTGAAAATCGCATGAACGAGAAGCAGCCATGACCAAGTTATGGCTGCATCTCCCGTTAATGCGCCCGTTCAGCCGGTCCAGGTCCGGAGAGTATACGCTGAGCCGGGGATATCGTTGGCCGGGGGGAGAGAGTTTAGCTCTGCTAAACTCCCACCACCTCTCCTCCCCTTGCCGGGTGCTAGTTTTCTAAACTCCTTCAATTTTCTAAATTGGCTAGTGTGCCAATCCCCCGCCACATCCCACCCCTCCCTTTGCCAACAGTTGGCAAGGGGCGTAGAAGGCTAGGGTGTTTAGCAGAGACGCTGCTAAATTTTCTCCCAACTCCCTTTTTCAGCAGCTACCATAGGCTCCCGTAGGAGTCTATGGGACCGGCTGCCATATTCCAGCCGCAAGATAGTTCCAGAACTATCTTTTCCGTCCGACGCAAAGCGGACGACTGGAATGTGCACTGTATGCGGTATCTTGGCCGTCCGTTTTTATGCACCGCGAAAACGGCCATCTGAACTGAGGCATTGGAAACCAATGCCTCAGATGGGTAGCATATAACAGCTGGCCATAAAAACGGGGCCGATATACACTCAGGTAAATGAAGCCTAATAGCGCTATATCAATAATTCCATATAGTTCCCCTACCAAGTTTACAATGCAGTGCCAATTTCAATAGTGCCATATAACACCCCTATCAAGATTGCAATAAAGTTCAAACACCAATAGTGCTACATTGCTCCAACACCAACCATGACAAACAGAGCCCATACCAATAGTGTAATGCTCCCGTATATGCGGAGACGGGAATAGGAGCTGGGCGAGGAATTGCCAATTTCTGACTGGCATAAAATAGCCATATCTACCAGCCACAATCTTACAAGCCACAATGTCCTTCCCTGTAAAGACATTCTGATGTAGTGATTGCTGAGCAATGACGACTGCACGTGTTTCCTAGGAGGCAACCATGATTAACAGAAAAAACGATGATTTCAAGCACCTTCCCCCTTTTAAAACAACCAGTCTGCTCTTATAATTCAATCAGCGTGACAGAGTGATATCAACTGCCTTGTCCTTGTTAAAACTTTCTCCTGAGCTAAGGAGAAGATCACTGAAATGATCTTAGCAGGTAATTTTGTGACAGGGCTGAAAATCAGTGGAAATGGTTTCTTTGTGATTAAGTTCATTTTCATGGCAAGTAATGAGTTTGAAATTTATTGCAATTCATCTGATCACACTTCCTAACTATATAAAGTTAATGCAAATTGCCACCATAAAAACTAAAGCGGCATACTTTGCAAAAAACCAAAATATGTTAGTCTCAAAACTTTTGGCCAGGAATGTAGTGCCCATAACCATTTAATGCCTAGATGAATAATCCCATCTTATGTTCAATTAATGTACTACATGGAAATGTGGTATCCCACAAGTGGCTATATATTACAAATCAAGTATACTGAAATGTTGTTTTCTACCTATGTTCTGTTTAATACACAATGTATTGCAATGTTCAGGATATGAACCTGTATGCAGACAGCACTATACTTCCCCCTCATATGGCTTGGTCATAATATAGCCTGCTAGGTCCTGCTAGAAACTTTGTGGAACAGTCAGACTATGTCCCATGCTAATTGTCATAGTGTGTGGGAAGATCCATGGCTTCCACACAGCTAGGGCTGTGAGTTTGGAGTTTAGCCTCTGAATAGGTAGGAAGTGTTTGCCTCTGCTTTGCGAACCACAGACCCATCAAAGGAAAGTCTGAGCTTAAAGGGGTTGTCCCGCGCCGAAACGGGTTTTTTTTTTTTTCAACAGCCCCCCCGTTCGGCGCGAGACAACCCCGATGCAGGGGTTAAACAAGAACACCGGACAGCGCTTACCTGAATCCCCGCGCTCCGGTGACTTCTTACTTACCTGCTGAAGATGGCCGCCGGGATCTTCTCCCTCGGTGGACCGCAGGGCTTCTGTGCGGTCCATTGCCGATTCCAGCCTCCTGATTGGCTGGAATCGGCACGTGACGGGGCGGAGCTACACGGAGCTACACGGAGCCCCATTGAGAAAAGAAGAAGACCCGGACTGCGCAAGCGCGTCTAATTTGGCGATTAGACGCTGAAAATTAGACGGGCTCCATGGAAACGAGGACGCTAGCAACGGAACAGGTAAGCGAAAAATTTCTGATAACTTCTGTATGGCTCATAATTAATGCACAATGTACATTACAAAGTGCATTAATATGACCATACAGAAGTGTATAGACCCACTTGCTTTTGCGGGACAACCCCTTTAATTATCAAGAAGCCAGATGTGGATAGCTACTGTAATTGGATACCCTGCCAGTTATGAGGATTAGTGAGATGGACCAGACAGTCAGCTCTGCAAGCCATTACCCCGGAACCCAGAAGCTGAGACTCTGAGGAGGAATTCCCAGGTACAGATCATCCCTACTGCCATGGAAGATTGGTGGATTGTACAACCGCAACACAGCAACCACAAAGGAAAACGGGACAAAGAGTGTGAAAAGCCCTAATGCTGAACAAGTGAAAATTCACAAAAGTTAAGCCACCGGCACCGGGAGTGCTATTATCAAAAAAGGGAGAAGCAGCTTAAGGCCGCTTTCACATGGCCGTAGGCGTTTTTATGTGCGCCCTCCGTCGTCATAAAAACATGTGAATGGGCGCACAAATCTAAAGTTTGTGCGCCCGTTCAGATGGCACAGGCCTGGCACATATACGCCGAGGACACGATGCCGTTGTCTCTCCTTCCCTCCCCCTCGCTGGGTCACCTCCTCCCTCCTTCCCTCTGGCTGTTGGCAATGGGAGTGGGCAGGATGGAGGCGGAGTTAAGCACCCGTTACTTGTCTGCAGCCAGCAATAGGAGGAGGTGAAGCTTAGCTTCGCCCCCTCCCATTGCAAACAGCCAGAGGGGAGGAGAGAAGAGGGAGGGAGTTTAGCAGTCATGCTGCTAAATTCCCTCCCTTCTCTGGCCGCTGTCATTGGCTCCCATGGGAGCCCATGCAGCGGCCGATGTATTGCATTAAATCGTAGCGTATATCAGTCGGCCCTGAAAACGGCGGCCTATATATCCTTGTGTGAAAGAGCCCTCAGGCTGGGTTCACACAGGACTGAAATCTGACGGAATGACCGCAGCGGGACCGCACAGAAATTTCCACTGCGGAAATCTGTCCCTATAGAGAGAAGAGAGCCTGCAGTGGAAATGGCGCCCAAATTGACATGTCGCGGATTTGAATTGTCTGCAGTGGACTGCCGGCAGCGTGTGAAGGAGATTTTTGCAAATCTAGTCCACTTTGCTGCTTAGTTTCAGTTTTTTAAAAATGCAGCAGAATTTCCGCGGCAATTCTGCCCCATGTGAACCCAGCCTTAGAAGACTGTCTGAATACATGCTGTTGGTGCCGGAAGCTGACTGTGCACTGTACTTACAGACTGTCTATCCTTCTATTGCCACAGTTACTTAAGTAAAAGCACGTTACCTGGGTTCACAGTTAACAACTGTCATCATTGCTACACTCACCATCAACGTCACATACCCTTGTAATTGTGTGTGACTGATTGTGAAAGTGTGAGGCATATCATCCCACTCAACTCCCCCAACCATCTCACAATTACATTGCATAGCAGAAGATCAGAAGGCAATGGAATGAATAGAAGTCATGTTTGTTGACGCACAGGACCTGTGACAGAATGGGATGTAGCTGAGGATGATGCAGCTAGGCACACATGATGGGAGACAAAACTTGCAGGAGATTAAATTTTACAATAATTGTTCAAGATTAAAAAAAAGAATATTTGTTTTGCCCATTTACATAAGTATCAGCTACAGCCCATGCAATGTTTCTGGAAAAAAAACTACCTTTTCTTCCTCTTCTCAAACAACCACAGGTGTTAACTTATTGATGATGTGTTCCAATTTCGAATGGTGAAAGACGGAGGGGAAGGAGGAGGCTTATCTAAGGGATGGGGCTTAATAAACTTTTTGTTCTACAGACAAAGAACAGTGAGGAGAAGGAGGGCATTGTTCAGCTTCTCACATGCATAGAGAACTTTTTTTATGCCTTTCTCAAGTTTAGTTGTAACATGAGACCAAATGGAATGGAAGGAGATTATATTAGGGATGGAATTACTAAGATATTTTTTATTTTTGTGCATTTTTTGTGTTCAGTATATCTTTAAATAGAATCCATTGTTCCCGCAGACTGCACTGTTTGTTTTGTTAAAAAAATGAAACCATAATAGAACAGAAACAAATGGAAAGCATTCTGTTATTTTCAAAACCCATTAAAATCAATGGGGGAAAAAACACAAATGTTCATTTCTGTTTTCATTCTGTTTCTTTGCTCCAAAAATGAAACAGAGAGATGTAATTATAACTGAAAGCCCTAACACAAGTGTGCATGCACCCTAATATAACAAGTGGTTTCTCAAAATTCAACACAAAATGTCAGCTTTAGGTCTTATTTACGCAGCTGTGGTAAAAAATCGCGACCATCTGAAACATCGTTTTCCAATGTATTTATTCAGATGAGTGATTTTTAGCTGCGTAAAAATGTTGCGCCGGGAATAATAAGACACCAGTGACCGAAAACGGTGACAGATTTTATACGCAGCTGGAAAAGATGGGTCTTGCCCTATTTTTTCCCGAAATACACTGAAGGCTCCCCTAGGCTTCTGTGGAAGCTGAAAAAAAGGGAGGGTGAGGAAGTTTAGCTGCGTCCAACGCTGAGAAAAGAAGACAGCTGCCTCTATTTAACTATTACAAGTCATTCTGCGTATTTATGCCGACCGAGGGATTTCTGTGCTGCAGTGAATATTTTCACTAATATGCCGCAGCCGGCCGTATGAATGGACGATAAATGGGGCTAAAGCTCGGGACTTGATCGTGGCTATTCTTTATTCCCGCAATTTTCGTCCGCGATGCAGCCAGCGTGAAAGTACATCGCTCGTGTGAAAGAGGCCCTAATGACTACTGCAGTCTTGGAATTATTCAACTCCCTGAATCCCTCATAAGAGCACAAATTTGCAAATCAGGTGTTATCTGAAGCACACCTGTTGCAGCTAATCAAGGTCTTCATTAGTTGCATTAAAGGGGTTGTCTCACGCCGAAACGGGTTTTTTTTTTTTCAATAGGCCCCCCATTCGGCGCGAGACAAACCCAATGCATGTGTTAAAAAAAACAAACGTTTAGTACTTACCCGAATCCCCGCGCTGCGGCGACTTCTTCCTTACCTTACTAAGATGGCCGCCGGGATCTTCACCCACGATGCACCGCGGGTCTTCTCCCATGGTGCACCGTGGGCTCTGTGCGGTCCATTGCCGATTCCAGCCTCCTGATTGGCTGGAATCGGCACACGTGACGGGGCGGAGCTACGAGGACCAGCTCTCCGGCACGAGCGGCCCCATTCACCGCACAGAAGACCGCACAGCGCAAGCGCGTCTAAAATCGCCAGAAGACGGCGATTTTAGACGGATCCATGGAGACGGGACGCTAGCAACGGAACAGGTAAGTGAATAACTTCTGTATGGCTCATAATTAATGCACGATGTATATTACAAAGTGCATTAATATGGCCATACAGAAGTATATAACCCCACTTGATTTCATGAGACAACCCGTTTAAGTGTGCTTCAGGTAAAATACATCAAATACCTGAACTGGCTAGGGCTTTGTTGACTGTAACATTTAACTGCATTTTAGAAATATGGCTAAATTAAGACAATGGTCCAAAAAGTTAGGAGAAGAGATCATTGCCTTGCACAAACAAGGAAAAGTATAGAAAAAGATAGCAAAAGCACTGGATGTCCCAAAAGATACCATTGGAAGCATAGTTCAAAAGTTCAGAGTTAAAGGAAACCTGTCATCAGATTCATGCGGCCTGAACAAAAGTAGCATGAATCCAGATCAGGTATACACGGTGCACTTGTAGTGGCCCTGAACATATATTTCTGGCCCCCTCCATGGATGTCATACATGTCATGTCCTTTGTGGATGCACTGTGCAAAGTTGTCTAGTCATTTTGTTATGTGTATTGCACAGCTGCAGCAAGTGAGAGGTTAATGTTTGCATGAGACTGGGAGATGCTTGCAATGTATCAATATTTGTTTAGTCACATGATATGTGTGAGATTATAAGTATGAGTGTTTTGGATGTGGTAGTCAGTCCGAGTTCCATTTCTTCTGGGTTTCTAAGCAAGAGTGCCAGCCACATGGGAGTACCTTCAACCCTCATGTGGGGAAGAATGTAAGAGGAGGAGCGCTTTCTGAGAATTTATATGCCAGTAACCACAGAGGAGTGAGAGCCAGAGGAGAGAGAAAGAGCATGAGCGTGAGACCGGAGAAATCAGGTCTAGATCACCATGCAGAGGTACTATAACTAAGAATGTCTGTGGAGTGTCCCTACCCTTAGCCTCCTCTGGAGATTTTCCTTATCCAGGAGCAGTGCCTGTCAGGTAACTTGGCTTGTAGGACTGGTGTCATCCTGTGTTTTCCTCCCAGATCTTAAGTCTACTGTTTTGCCTGCACGTCCGTCTTGTATCCTTGTACGTTGTACTGAGTTCATGTCAAGTAAAGTTTTGCCAGGCCTGGACTATTCCTAGGGACCTGAGGTACGTCACACAAGTCTGCGGCTCAGCTGATAAGGTAGCTTTACAACAATCAAGAAACAACAGTTGAGGACACCTTATAGAAACACAGATTGGGTCTGAATTGAGAAAGGCTTATAGCAAGGCTGCATTCTATCACCAGTACTTTTCAATCTGTGCGCAGAGATAATCATGAGGCCATGCAATTTGGACAAATTAGAAATCAGAGTCAAAATCAGTGATAGAAATGTCAACAATCTCCGATTTGCAGATGACACCACCCTGCTTGTGGAAACCTGGAATGCCTTATCCAACAAGTTCAAAAGGAAAGCGGACGCATGGGACTGTATCTCAACAGCAAGAAAATGAAAGTCATGACCACGGTAGGCAACGGTACAGTGAACATAAAAATTAATAACAAAGGAGTCGAGTCGGTTCAATATTTCATTTTCCTTGGATCCAAAATTGATTGCAATGGGCAATCTGGACCTGAGATCAAGAGACAAATTACACTTGGTAGGAATGCAATGCAAGGAATGGAAAAGATGTGGAGAAGCAAGGATATTAACACTAGATGGCAAAATCATCAAACAGCGACTCTCTTTTTTTGGACACGTGATGCGCACTAACTCACTGGAAACAGTACTGATGCTGGGCAAGGTCAGTGGAAAGAGAAGATCAGGACGACAAAGAACAAGATGGCTAGATACAATGAAGGCCACCACCAACATGTCAATCGCTGAATTGAAAGAAGCCATGAAAGACAGAAATGCGTGGAGAACATTGATCCATGAAGTGACCGAGGGGCAGATGGGACTGAATGGATAATCAAATCATAAGAAGAATATGAACTTGATAATTTTTTGAACTCGTAGATTTCAATGGTAAAGGTCAAGTGAAAGTGCTGGTCTGGCGCTGACTCTCCTGGTCTCTTAATTTTGTCTGAGTGCACCTAACACTCGCTGTTTCTTTTCTCTTCTGCTGTTTGCACATTAAGGCACATACTAAATGCTGAAGGTCTTTATGACTGAATTCTAAGACATATTCCTCTGATGACCCAAAAGCACATGAAAGTCAGCTCCAATATGTCTAAAAAACCACTAAACTTTGGGTATTCTCTTCTGTGGAGTAATGAAACAAAACTGGAACTGTTCAGGATTAAGAATCAACAGTATGTCTGAAGGAGGAAAAATTAAGTATACACTGAAAAGAGCACCATGTGCACAATGAAGCATGGCGATGATTCTGTGATGCTCTTAAACTGCTTTGTTTCCTCTGACACTGGAAATCTGCAGCGTGTGGAGGTCAACATGGATTAAATGACGTATTAGGATATCTTAAAAGAAAACATCATGCCTTCTGCAAGGAAGCTAAAGCTTAGGCATCATTAGACCTCAAAGTCCATCAAACCTTGGTTTCGGAAGAAGTCCTGGAAGATCCTGGAATGGCCATCACATTTGTTTGACTTGAACGCCACAGAAGATCTTTGTTGGGATTTAAAGAAGATAGTTGCAGCATGTAAACCCAAGAACTGGAGGCCATTGCCCATAAGGAATGGGCTGAGAGTCCTCAGGAATGCTGTCAGAAGTTGGTGTCTGGTTTAACATCACGTTTGCAGCACATCATAACAGCAAAAAGTGCCCTACTTAGTACTAAAGGCGATTGTCATTAAGGAGTTGAATGATTCTGAGGTTGTAGTAGTCGTTAAAAGTAACATTTTGTGTTGAATTTGGAGAAACCATTTGCTTCATTAATTGTGTTGAGCTATTTAAATAATTTTTGTTTGTTTTTGAAACTGCTAAAAGTTTATAAATTTGGCAAATAAACTTAATTTGCAATGGGGGTAAGGCCAGTTCCACATCTGCGTCGGAACGCCAAGCTGGAGGTGCTGTCACAGATCCAGTTGAAAATACCAGAAGAAAAAGTGTCGCATGCAGCACTTTTTCTTCTGTCCAAAAGCTGGACAGCTGAGCGGAAAGCGTACAATCCCCTTTTATAGTCAATGGCGTCTGTCTGGCACTGTTCAGTTCTGTCTAATGGAACCGTTCAGCTGCAGGGATTCCTCTTTCCTGCCCTGCGAATGCAGCTGGAAAGCAGATTCCCCAACGCAGATATGAAACCACCCTTATATAATCTTGATTGTAACTGTAACATATTAACAGATGAATAAATCTTATTAACCCAATTAATCTTTTTGTGTTTTATGCATTTTATGGAAAATGCTTTTTAACTTGTAATTGTTGGAATTGTGGCAGTTAAATTGTCATGGCAGGTCCACTTTATAGTATGGCAGCCTCTGCATTGGCAGCGCAGAGCCTTTATGTCTTGTTTCCAGAAAATAATGGAGAGACATATGAGCCAATTTAACAGTTTAACATTAAAAGCTGTGTTTAATACAAATGACGCTGCTGATTAAAATGTATATATACATGTGATATGCTCAGACATTTACCATCTGCACAATCGTATTTGGTTGTCTCCAGGCCATACTGCTAAGCCAGTACTAGCCTGCAGTCTAGGCTCAGGAGCCTATAAATTGACTGTGTATAAATAAATGCACGCAATTGTCAGAGAGAGAAGACAAAAGCTGTGATTATGAGGATTTCATATGCAAACAGCCGCAACTTCCTTTGATTATAATTACTGCACACAACATGCTTTGGTAATTATAAAACGCTGTTTTTAAAACTGACTCTTGATATGTTTGTATATTTTTCTTTATATTCATACCTGGCTATTTACCTTTGTTTCCTTATTTTTAGTTAAAGCTCTTTATAAGCAATATCCTGCAGCATGAACAGCGATTGGTTGCATGGAATGTTAGGTTTTATTTAGACGAGTGTACTTTGTATATCGCCTAAATAAAAATGAGGCTGAGAAAACGTTGGAGAGCATAGGGACGGCACCCATCACTGTCTTATGTTTGTGGGTTCTTATTATTAAGTAGGGCCACATATGAGGTCTTAATACTAAATGGGATCACACATGGACATTATTTCTATGACGAGGCGGAAGGGGGCACTGAAAATTTGATTATGGTTTGCAGCAGAAGGATAGGGGAGTGTGCAGAGGCGAGTCATGGTTGTTAAAAGTCTCAATGGCAGTTTGGGCCCAGAGGGAAGAAAGCTGAAAACAGAAGAATTCAAAAATAAATATCTTCTGTAATTACTAGAGGCAACTGCATTGTAATCACTATCACTGTGTAGAGCTGGCATTTGAGAACATTATATGGTAACTGCATTATTTAGATGTATACTAAAGCTGAGCCGCTGTATGTAAGCCTCTTGCGTTACAAAGGTTGTCTTATAGAATACATATAATTTATTTTGGTGGTTCTGGTACTGTATCCCTGTGATGAGCTTGGTTCTGATGTAGTATTGATGATATGAGCTTGGTTTTAGTGCTGTGGCTATGCACTTAGGTTAGCTTTTGCACCATATTTATAAACAGGTAAAGGGTAGGGCTGGCTACTTATGTCCAAACCATGTACACCCACGGTGACTAATAGCCACACAGTTCTCCAATAATTTATGTGGCCATGATTTGGCTGGGTATGGCCAGCAACACTGTGTGCTTCTATCCTAAGGGTATGCTTACATGTAGTGAATTTACAACGGTTTTTCCACAGCAGAAAATTTTGAAGCAAATCCACACCAAAACATCTGTGTCAAAATCTGCATCTTTTGGTGACAACCTATCAGTTGAATGGTGAAACTTGCCCAAAGGGTCTGCAGCAAAATATGTATCAAAATCCAATCAAAATGGCCAAACATTTGCCCGTTATTGCGACCCTTTTGAACACAAATTGGGGGTTCAATACGTGATGTAGTAGACAGCACATTTAATCTTTTCCCAGAGCATGTGATATTGTCCCGACATTCAGCTGACTATAAGCCCTCTAAAACCAACCTAATCACGCACCTTATCCCAGCAGCTAAAATATTAATCCCCCTCCTGTGGCTCCAACCCATAGCTCCCACAGCTAACCAATGACTGTCCAAGGTGAACGAAATACGTAGATTTGAGGAGTTAATGAGTTGGTCAAATAGAACCAATGAGAAATTCTGAAGTATTTGGGGTCATTGGTCGAGAAGATTCCACACACCTTCCACCCAAGTGCAAGACGAACTGGGCTCATAGGTACCCTTGGTGACAGATACAGTCAATCCTTACCACTTTCTTCTCTCTTTATTTTGGAAACCATCTCTTACAGAGCACACTAAGTTGTATGGCCTTTACCAACTACACGTGTCTCATCCCCCATTCCCATCCTCCCCTAGTCCCCTCTACTCTTTCCCATGTACCCCTCTCTCACACCCTTGAAAAGTTAAAAATATACTTTTGAAATTTTCAACTAAGATGTCTGTACAAGTTTCTATTTACTTTGTAACAAATGCTGAAATTTTCCTATAATCTTGTTATCTTAATAAAAAAAGAATTTACAAAAAAAAATAGCCAAACATCTGTAGTAAATCCACCATTTGTGAACATACCCTAAGGGTGGGCCACTACTCATAGGCCAGTTATCTGTGCTTGTCTCCCAGGATAAAATTTGCCAGCCAGCCCCTGAAGACTGGTATCCTGAGGATTTATGCAAGGACAGATCATCTGTAGAGGGTGGAGATGAGTTTGTTCTGCAGAAGAAATGGGAAAGTATGGAAGCTCTTAGAGAATGGTGGTGACCAAAGAATGGGAGATCGTGACGTAAACTTGTGTGGAGCTGAAGCGGAGATCACCTACAGAGTGTGAGTAAATCAGGAAAGAGGAGTAATATGGCTGCTTTTGCTATAGCAAGGCCTAGAGTGAAACTCATGGAGTGGACAGTGAGTTAGAAAATAACTTTTAGTGGTCTGGGAGCAGACAGAATTGTGCCATTAAGGAGGTGAGCCATCAGCAGTGATGACTGAGGTGTAACATCAGCTAGCTTGGATAGCTCCAGGAAGTCCCTTGAGGCTATAGGAATAGTCAAACCAGCATGGGAACCAATGTTGAGAGCAAATGATGCTGTGCTCAAAATCAGGGGAGCTGCAGTTAGATTATGATTAGGACTAAAGAGGAATTCCTTGAGCTTTATGGCTGATGAAATTTAGCACTGCCCTGTAGGCCTGAGATGTGGCCTTATGGTGCAGTTCTGAACTAAACTGGACTGGGTGCAACAGGCAATGGTAGAGATGATGTAGCAAGAGTTATTGAGAAATTCATCCCGGTGTGAAAACTGCCATTCTGGCAGAACTGACCCAGGTGCGTGGTCTGAATTGTCCTTTAGTGAGACTACCTACTGGATATAACTGGAAAGGAGTGTGTGCAAGACCAATCAGAACCAAGACAGAACCCTTGAGGCCCAAGAAACTGATTGACTAGACAGAACCATTGAGATTGCTATCAATCATCCATGGTAGGGAAGGGGGAGCGTGGCAGCCAAAGCTTTTTTCCTATGCACCGTATAGAAAGAAAGCTGTCAGTTTCCAATGGGGAGGAAGCGCAACTCATGACTATCATAGATTAGACAGCTAAGATGATAAGTGACAACCTGCTGCAATCAGGGTCCCAGTCACTAATTTATGCTGCTCCTTATAATGAAAAAGCAACATGATTATATATATTTGGCTCAATTTGGTTAATTTTGTGAAGACACTAACCTTTTTGAACTAAATAAGAACTTTTTTATCGCAAGTTAGATCATGGGGGTTGCAGGAACCAGATTGTCTTATAGTGAGTTTCATGGCAAGAATTAATGGATTGACATAGACACAGGCCAAATACTAATTAAGTTTACTTAAAGTGATAACAAGTAAATATATATGCAAGATATCAAAAGACATCGAAGCAATCAAGAAAAATATCATAGTGCGAGACGTGTCAGATCAAAAGATACACTATTTGTATAAGCTGTTTGTATCGGCAAAATAGGGAAAAGCAAATCAATATTATACTTAGCATTGATGGTATGTGGCAAATCAATCTGAGAGGGAATTGATGTACATCAGCCTCAGAAGTTGAGAATAGACATTTCATGGTGGACTTCCATTGACTTTGTTTGCAGTGAACTTATAAACCATGGATGATATTACATGATATTTCTACTAAATTATGCAAAGAGACATTTTATAGGCATTCTGTCAAGTGTTGTACACAAAAGTTTTCCTCTTATGGATTATAGAGACATTGCATAAGTCAGAACATTCTACATCCCTTAAGGAATGCAAGCAGTGCTCAACTAAACTGGCAATACATGGATACCAGCTTAACCTGTAGGTCCCAGAGATTGCAAACAGTAACTGTTCATGAATTAAAGGTGTAGAGTCAAAAATACTCCTTCCATATACCTTCCATCTCTTGACTCTATGACTTTAATTCATCACAATGATAAGTCTTTAAACTTCTAAGATTTTATTTTACCAATATGCATCCAACAATACATAAAAAAGCAAATAGTATATAAGAATTATTATCAAAAAATGTATATAATGGTTTGAAGTAAGCCTCCTAGCTACCTAAATATACCCTTACACCAATTAGTAGAGCCGAGGGTTTTTCTTCTAACCATTTTGATAAGGTGGTTTGATGTTTCTCCATAAAATAATTTTTTAATATTTCCACTTGGGCTACATGATTTTTAGTTACATATTGTATGTCCATGCAGTTAGCCCGCTTTTTACCACGATTAGTGTGGCGTTTCAATGCTACGCTAATCGCAGACCATTGCCTCCACTGATTTCAATAGGGCCTCACAGATGTGCTCAAAGTGCTGTCTGCTGTATTTTCGCGTGTTTCAGTGCTTTTGAACGTACATCATCACCCGCTACAATGATGGGCTGAGTTAAGAAATACTTTTAAATGGTGTACGATGCATTCAAAAATACTGATCAAAATCACGGTAAAATGATGCGATTTTGAATGTGTTGTTTTGTGAATGCATGCGTGAGAGCGGCCTTAGATATGAAACCAGTAACATTATCCAATATGTAAATTAAAAGTTGCCAATATTTACAAAATTCTCTTTGTAACATTAGTGAAATTAAAACTCTACTATGTTGTTTCCCTATGTCTGTTGCTGCTAACAGAAAGCTAATATGGTGACACATGGACTTAAAAACAAAATATTAAAATATGAAAAATCATCATTTCTTCTTTTGTGAAGGTCTTCTTTCTTCTCAGGCCTTAAAACTACAAAGTCTCTGGTATATGGGAGTCCATAAGGAGGCACCTGTTTACGTCCTCTTTCTCCATGTTGACCTTTGAGGAGAATACAGGTGTCAGTGCCAGTGTCCATGGCTGCTTGTAGAGCCCCTTTCCTGCAGTAGGTGTGGCTGTTAAGGTCCACCCTTTATCCAAGATTTATTGTCTCTGGCCTTCAGGGAGGAACTTTCATGTGTGACCCTCCCCTCACTTGACTATGGACTGTTGTGCAGCACTGCCGGTTGGCGTTGTAGTCCAGAAAGTCTTTGTTAGATAAAGTGCACCCCTGGACAACAGAAAGGCAAGCAACAAGGCCTAGGGGATGGCAGACCTGTGGTTTAAGTCTTGTGGTTGGGCAATGTAGTGACCGAGACACAAGGCCCACGCTGAGGACCTGACAGGGGTATGGCACTTGTCACAGTAGTTCTACCAGATTCCTCCCGAGAGGGATGCGTGCAACCCTTTGCAAAGGCCCTGACAGGCCTCTCCAGGCAATGCTGACTTAGTGTTACCTGTATACGGGTCTTCTTCTTCAAATTTGTGTTTATCACGGGTGACCCCAGCACTTCAGTTGTACTTTCATCAAGATAGCTGAAATAATTTGACACAAGTCTACTGATGTGATTTTTAGCAAAGCTGAAAGTACACACTTTACTAAACACAATTGCCGGAGGCAAAGCAATACAGCAAAGTCCAATGAGAGCACAATACAGTTCTAAAGATACACTTGTGCAAGCAGAAAAACGCAGGAATACAGTGGAATTCTCACACCGACAAGCCCTTCAATGCTCTCTCTTTCTGCACTTTAACAGTAGTTGAGCTAGAAGCTGATCCTCCCTCTTTAGGTAACTGATGGGATGGATTTAGTAGTTTAGTTGAAATTGGACAGTTTAGGAAGGGCCCTTGTAGAAACTCCTGACTTTGACTTTCAGTGTGGCTCCATACTCTCCTGTACTCCACTGTCTTTTATCTCAGGGTGGTGTAGATTAGATAAGGCCTTCACTCCTAGGTACTTTATTTCTGAGCTGTAGTGACTCCCTTCTCTGGATTGCTCCAGGCTACTACTCTCTTTCTTGCAACTGGCTCTGACACACTTTCTGACCTTCTCCTCCGACAATGACCGAACTCACTCACCCCCTGTCCTCTCTCCCCCACACTTTTTCTCTAACCCCTCCCCTCTGCCTCTGTTGTTTTTCCCGCTCTTTCTCAGGTTCTGTTTGCTCCACCAATTAGGGAAAGCCACACAAATAGCCAATGGTAGATTAGCTTTTGCTAAGCAGTTTTGTTGATTTTTAACCCTTTCCAATCCATCGTCTGACGTCTTCAGACATTCTGATTGAAGGCTGTACATCTCCGATGTCGGAAGATGTCTGACAGGGTATTCTTACTGTATGTTACTGGCCGTTCTGGTGTTGGGGGGCCACTCCAGCATGTCCCATACTGCGGTACAGGCTCTAGCCAACAGATGGCGCCATTTTATAATGGCAGAAAGAGAAAAAACCCTAGGAAACCCTGAATCCAAAATTGGATTGCAAAGGGTTAAAGTAAGAAAGGGTGAAAACAGGGTTCCCCTGACGGATGGCACTTTCTATGCCTCCTTAGAGCTCATAGCAAGGTGGAACAGGATGCTGATATTGTGGTTTATTCTGGAGGACCCGCCGGGCCACTACAGCAGTGGAAGCTATGTCTTAGAAGACTCACAGCTGGTGATGGCTCTCTGGTTCACTTGTCAATTCTTCAGGCTCTGTTGGACAAAGGCAGCCTGCACTTTATAAAACAAATAGTGAAAAGTTCCCAATGTTCTGGCAGAGATACACAGTTTAGAATCAAATCAATCCAAAATAGCTCAGTCCAGAATAATTGTAATCCAGAATAACACATTCCAGAATCAATTTAAAGAGGAATAGCTCAACCCATGGCAGTGTAAAATAATGCAGTTAATAGCAGTAAGCTGTGTGGGGTGCATTTTTAAAGTTTCTCAGGATGTATTCTTCACAACTCCTTCATCAAATAGATAAAACAAATGTCACACTTTGCTCAGTCCACGTAAGAAGAAAACAAAAAACAACTAGACTTTGCCAGAAAGAACTCTGAGTCTTTCATTATAGCAAACATGTCTTTTAACTTCATCTTATATGGGCCTAACCTACTTTGGGGCCTAACTCGATTGCAATCTGTCTTTCTGCATGCTACTAGGCTATACGATTGATTGAGCCTGCCCTGCAGTTTATCATGGTGCATATTTGGCTTCCTTTTCTTTGAGTTATGTAAAAGTATGAACTTGGTTCATTATTTGTTATCAGACATTAAATTAAATTAAATATTGTTTGTTACTCACACCTATTTGATATACGTATATATTAATAACTTGAGATGAGCGAGTATACTCGCTAAGGCACATTACTTGAGCGAGTAGTGCCTTAGCCGAGTATCTCCCCGCTCGTCTCTAAAGATTCGGGGGCCGGCGCCGGTGACAGGTAAGTTGCGGTGGGGAGCGGGGGGGAAGAGAGAGATCTCCCCTCCGTTCCTCCCTGCTCTCCCCCGCAGCTCCCCACCCCGTGCCGGGCCCCGAATCTTTAGAGACGAGCGGGGAGATACTCGGCTAAGGCACTACTCGCTTGAGTAATTGTCCTTAGTGAGTATACTCGCTCATCTCTATTAATAACCTTAATTTATTGTCATATATTCAAAATAAACCTGAGAGCAATCATGTTTGTTTTTGATCACGCACCTTTGCTTGTTACCCAGGCTGCAAATATAACGCAATTGAAATACATCCTTTTAAGTGGTATACCAATTGACCCTGTAACATTTGGTAATTCTGTTTGCAAATGCGTTTCCTCAGCTTTTTAATAACACGGTTGTTTCATTACCCCTTGTAAACTGATATTACCCAAATAAAGAGATAAAACATATATTTTGTATACTGTATATGCCGCGTTCAAGAATATCATATATATATATATATATATATATATATATATATATATATATATATAAATGATATTCCTATATATATATAGTTTTTTTCATTCATAAAGAAAAATATGCCAAAAGAGAAATCACAAAGATTTTTTATCAAAATCCACAAACGTTAAAGCCACCAAAAATAACAAATGTGCGTTATTTAAATAAAAACACTAACTAAATTTTAATGGAAAAAAGATTGTCAGCAATGAAACAAGCCATATCCTATCTGCTATGCAGTGTTCACATTTCTCTATGGACAGTCAAATAATTTTCATTAATCCTGTAAATTAGCAAATGGTTAGTTGTCTCACCAATTTAAAAAATTTTAAAAATCAAAATATGAGTAGACAGAACCAAATATAAAAAATAAGGTCATATTGCTAGTGCTCTGTTACCTGCAAAAGAATAAAATAAAAACATTTCATTCAAGCAGTCATATACTAGAATTATTTACATTCTACTACATGCAGCTAAATTTGCAGCACACAAATTTCTAATTTAGGCCTCATTCACACGAGCTTAAGAGTTTCTTATGCTGGCCACATTGTGGTCAAGAATTGCATCAATAAAAATTAGTTGCGATCAGGTCCTGAATTTAATTAGCGTTTCCTCGTCCATTCACATGGGGGTATCGCGGGAAGATTACGCACGGAAATTCTTCAGGTGGCAGAAATCCTCAGAATGACTTCTAGAAGCTTCAATAGCTTAAATAGCATCAGTCTTCTTGGGCACAGTTAAACGTCTTCCTCCTCCCATTTTTTTCTGCTCCTATAGGAGTATATGGGAGCTTCTTGCATTTTTCATCAAAAGATAGGTCAAGACCCATCTTTTCACGCAGTGAGAAAAATCGGCAACGAAAAACAGTCACCGTTTTCTTTTTTTTGACGGTGAGAGTTTTTCACACAACTGAAAATCGCTCATGTGAATGAATGCATTGGAATCCAATGATTCACATGGTCATGATTTTCAGCCGACGTTTTATCAATACACAAAAACACTTGTGTAAGATGTAATATCAAGAGATACAAACAGGATATGCAAATAATATATCAGCAAGACACGGAAAAGCAAAACAATATTATACTTCGCATCTGTGGTACAAGGTAAAATAGGCCTGTTTATCAGGCTCAGAGATTGAGAGTATACTTCACCAAGAACAATATATGGTGGTCCCCCACCCCCTGCTTTTGTCTGCAGTGAACATATAAAACAGGGATGACACTACATGATATTTCTAATACATTATACAATGAGTCAATCATAGGCGTAGCGTCAGGGGGTGCTGGGGTCGCCATGGCGACCCGGCCCCTGCGCTCAGGGGGCCCCGACGCCGCCCTCTGCATAACCAATATGCACATTTAGTGCATTAATCGCTGACCGTTCTGACTGCAGCAAAATTCTCATCATGCGGCAGCCGGAACAGCCAGCGTGAGAGGAAGGCTCGGCAGAGCAGAGAGAAGGAGGGAGCAACTCACATGGGCCGGCAGCATATTTGGGATTTCAGCCGCACTTAAGCAGCAGTGAGCGATTCCCGCGACCTGATTGGTTGTTGGGTACACCCCCCCCCCCCCCTTTGGAGATATATTAAGCTGCTTAAGTGCGGCTGAAATACCTAATATGCGGGCCGGCAGGGGAGAAGGAGGAAGTCACATGGGACGGCAAGGGAGGAGGGAAGAAGTCACATGACAGGGATCATGTGCTTCCCCCCCCCCTCCCTGCTTCCTGCTGAACGGGAAGCTTCTGAATTGCTGGCTTGCTGCTGCTGTCACATGAAGGAGAAGTGGACCGGGCCCTGGGGTAAGTGCATATGTATGTGTCTGTCTGTCTCCCTCCTTTATCTATCTATACACTATCTATCTATCTATCTATCTATCTATCTATCTATCTATCTATCTATCTATCTCATATCTATCTATCTCCTATCTATCTATTCATCCATCTATCTATATACTATCTTTCTGCTATCTATATACTATCTATCTATTCATCTATCTATATACTATCTATCTATCCCATATCTATCTATATACTATCTATCTATTCATCCATCTATCTATATACTATCTATCTGCTATATATATACTATCTATCCCATATCTATCTATATACTATCTATCTATCTATATACTATCTATCTATCCCATATCTATCTATATACTATCTATCTATTCATCCATCTATCTATATACTATCTATCTGCTATCTATATGCTATCTATCTATCTCATATGAGATAGCTAGATAGTATATAGATAGATGAATAGATAGTATATAGATAGATAGATAGTGTATAGATAGATGGATGAATAGATAGATGGTATATAGATAGCAGATAGATAGATAGGAGATAGATAAATATGAGATAGATAGATAGTGTATAGATAGATAATGTATATATAGATAGTGTAAAGATATAGTATATAGATAGATAGTGTATAGATAGTAGATAGTAGATAGATAGTGTATAGATAGTATATAGATAGTGTATAGATAGTAGATAGATAGATAGTGTATAGATAGTAGATAGATATGAGATAGATAGATAGTATATAGATAGATGGATGATTAGATAGATAGTATATAGATAGCAGATAGTATATAGATAGATATGGGATACATAGATAGTATATAGATAGATATGGGATACATAGATAGTATATAGATAGATATGGGATACATAGATAGTATATAGATAGATATGGGATACATAGATAGTATATAGATAGCAGATAGCTAGTATATATATAGATATGGGATAGATAGCTAGTATATATATAGATATGGGATAGATAGCTAGTATATAGATAGATATGGGATAGATAGATAGTGTATAGATAGATAGTGTATAGATAGATAGTATACAGATAGATATGGGATAGATAGATAGTATATAGATAGATATGGGATAGATAGATAGTATATAGATAGATATGGGATAGATAGATAGTATATAGATAGATATGGGATAGATAGATAGTATATAGATAGATATGGGATAGATAGATAGTATATAGATAGATATGGGATAGATAGTATATAGATAGATATGGGATAGATAGTATATAGATAGATAGATAGACACGTGTTCAGAAAACGCAGCTTGAAATCGTGGCATTTTTACCAGGATTTTGAGCAGCATTTTTGAACACAGGTTACAGCGTCTGACAACGCTTTTTAATGCACCCCATCATTGTGAGGAGGTGTGTTAAAAACCACGACAACGCAATAATAGAACAGACAGCTCTCTAAAATCACAGCGTTAGAAACACCATGTTCGAGCGCAGGTTTAAGTTAACTCATTAAAATCTCTGGGAGTGTTGTACCGCGGTTAGTACGGCGCTCGGGACACCGCGCTAATAGCGGTACAAAGCGGTGTGTGAGAGTGGCCTGCGGGGCTACAAACAAATGTTCATGTGCAGGAAATGCGTCATGTTTGGAAAAATTACGCCAAGGGGGAGATCATGTATGCAGCACGATCTAGATATGGGTACGGGGGAGTGTAGGGCGGAGGTCCAAGGGGGGGCCCCGAGCTGAACTTTTGCACCCGGGCCCCTGAGCCCTTAGGTACGCCCCTGGAGACAATGACACATTTTACAGCCATTGTGTTAAGTATTGTAAGGCAAAGTTGTCCTCTTATTTATTAGGCCTCTTTCACACGGGCTACAAAATCATCACTACAAAACGCATGTGTGTGAAGACCATAGTTTCCAATAGGTTCTTGCAGGCTACAAAACATTGCTCATGTGAAAGAACCCAATGAAAATCAGACTTTTATGGAAGCAGTAATACCCAATTTGTTTTGGGTTTTTTAATTTAGATTTTTTTTAAAATTAGAAATATGGGGAAAGGTGTTTTTTCTTACTTTTATTACCTCTAGTTTTTAAAAATAAATATTAAAACTGTAAGAAACAGCCGGTACCCTCATTGTATGGAGTGCGAATGCACAGGACATTCCTGTACATACTGTTAAGGGGCTAAGGAATGCAAGCAGTCGTCAACTAAACTGGCAATACATGGATACCAGCTTTGCCTGTAGAGTTCTTACAAACAGATGTGCCTGCATTGGGTATGTCCATAAATATCATGATTTTGGAATACTTTTAAGTATCCGCCTCTGCTATGTTGAGTACGCTGTTGAATATTCTGTCTTGTAAAAGGTCCCTAAACTTCCCTAAGTGTAAGCACTTACATGTCCCAATCTCGGCTGTCTCGGGTGGGTGTCTGGGCTCCTTCACACATATGTATGAACTAGGTAAATACTTCTGTCTGAAGGAGCTCTTAGCTGTATAACACAGCAGGCAGCTGCCACTTATACAGTGGGCCCAACTCCTGACTTCTACTGTACTTCCACAGTGGATGTCAGGGTTAATGTTTTGCTTATCTAGCTAATTAAAAAAAAATCATAAAGCAAACTTTGAAGGCTACTTAACTTGGACATAGAAGCAATTATTGTTATCAATCCCTGCAATTTTGCAATCATAAAGTCAATGGTACTATAAATGATTACTTTGACTGATGGAAATTTGCTCTTGGGGTCAGAACACTTATAACTCATGCTTTTTCTCAATCATGAGTGGTAATCATTACAAGTGAGGCAATGCAAGCTCAAAATATCTCCTGCAAGCTTTTTTTGAGCATTTTTTCTGTGCTTTTAAGAAACTCCATGAATTTCAACTTTTTTCATTGTATTCTTTTACAAGTATTCTTGGTTACTTGTCTGTAGAACATTTAATATTGCACAATAGATATAGATATAACCTATGGCTGCACAAAACGATGCTATTAGAAATGGCATAAAAATGCCACAAAAAGGAGTTGCTTTTCTAAAATACAGTGTGTGTGGGGGTGTGGGGGTGTGAAACTAATCATTCATAGGCCCCCAGTACACTAGCATTTTTTAAAATCTGTGTATTGTCCTTTTAAAAAATGGGCTACATGAGTAGGGAAGGTGGGAGCGTGGTTTAATTAATGGCAGGTTAGGATGCAAGTTTCATGTGTTGTGGTCCAGAGTTTGGGGTCCCCTCCTACACCTCAGAATACATGTTTTATGTCTGTCTTGTGTTATCATCTTGTTTGTGGAATGCATCAGATTTGTGTGTATTGGAGTTTGCAGGCATGAATGGGTTAATGTCTAGTCATGTCTGGTGTTGTCTGGAAAATGTATCCATTTGTGTGTGTCGAATGTCTGCTCGTGATGCAG
Source organism: Eleutherodactylus coqui (assembly GCF_035609145.1). Classification (NCBI taxonomy): domain Eukaryota; kingdom Metazoa; phylum Chordata; class Amphibia; order Anura; family Eleutherodactylidae; genus Eleutherodactylus; species Eleutherodactylus coqui. Next base: position 162,456,263 of record NC_089837.1, on the reverse strand, counting down.
AGACACATAGGCCTGTAGGAGAGTCAGTAGGAGAGAAATCGGGGTTTGTAGTCAGAAAGAGTCTGCTAATGGGAGTCTGCTAATGGGAGTCGAGTGAGCAGGAGTCAGTAGTCAGTTGGTGAGTGGAGAGATGGAAGAAGCTGAGCAATAGTCTGCCGCTCATGTTTGAGCTCAGCCATTCTAGGGAGCCTCCACTTGGCCGCTGACCTTGAAGAGAGTGAAAACCTGGACATGGTGGAAACGTGTGGGTTTACAGTGCAGGTACCGCATGTATACAGAGCAATGGGAATCGCTCTCTACAAAGACTGTTTGATTGACCTTAATTTTAAGAGTTTAAGTAATTGGGCAGGACTAAACATTCCCGGTTCTCATTCAGAAAATACCCTGTGTGTGGACTACTTTATTCTATCCGAGGGATCCGCCGCAGAGGATGGAACGTTGATATCACGAGTGACAAACAGGACTTAAAGTAACCCCGGTTACTTATAGTGATCTCCCCCAGTAGTAATGAGGTCGCATTCCTAGCCACCCGTAGTGAGAAGACGGTAGAGCCCTGTAACAAGGTTATTTCTCTACCACGCTGTCTCCTCGGCTGACAGCCTGCTCCTTGGATGTTGTACATGCTCTTATAAACACCAAGATTATTTAATGAGGCAGCGGACAACCTTCAACACAAAAAACAGCAGATAAGATCCCGGAGAGGACCTTGTGCCCCTGCGGTGGTGGTAGAAGAGGTTTCCCTGGGAATGTCGCAGTTTTTCAGGCGTAACAATATGGCCTACCCTCAGGACCTAAGATTGTATCGATACATTCAGCTGGCGCATCTCAGACCGCGCACTGGGAGCAGCCAGAGGCAGACACTGCAACCTCCCAAAGCGGTCGGGGAGCGGAACCGAAGCTACCGAAGGAGGATGCTCCTGGGCTTTCTCCTAGTGAGTCGCGGGAGTCATTTGGATGTGGGTGCTGAGGCCTTTTTCGGCTTTCTCCTTTGATGTGTCTTGGCCTTCTCCTGGTCCGCAGTAGTGATGGAGGCTGAAACCCGGGCTTTCTCCTCAGGTTCCTCCTATTGAGCGAGATGGTGATAAGGAGGGGGTTCCTTCATGCGTCCCTCGGTCCTCCGTGATGTAGGGGTTGACTGATAATGCTTTCCCAGCAACTTCTCCAAAACAGCAGAGCAGAAGTGAGACCTCAACATCAGGCATACCTGTATCCCCTCTGATGTGGGTAGTAAGTGAGAGCCAGACAGGCTCCCCACATGCATATACATACACAACTGGACAGGCACAGCAGGGGCTCCTGTTCACTTCCCCTAGCTCTCCTCTTGCTATCCTTTAACAAGAGAGATCTTTAAAGCCGTTCTGGCCTCAGTGGATATGGAGGAGTGGGACTGGTAGGCCCATTTAAGGGCCATACCTAATCAGATTGCGCTGAGTAATCTTTTTTCTCAGTTGGAGTCCTCTCTTAAACAAGTCATGACATCTTTTTAAGGAGCTTTTATTCATCCAGAATAAACAGCAAATAAACAGAAGCAGCTGGCAGCGCAGGTGCCCATCTTGGTAGTACATCACAATGCATAAATACAAGAAAGCAGAAAAACCATCAGTACCCATGTATGTGCATATGTTCCTCCCAACGGCCATGACATCTTTACAAAAGGAGATCCAACATATAATCGCCTGGCGGAAGCAGAGGAAGCTTGGAATCAGATTTTTTAGCACATTAATGTCCATCATCCTATTTTACTCCAAAACCAAATTTCAGATTTACTAACGTATCTGGATGATATTGAAAACTGCAACATACATAATCATATCTGCATAAGAGGGCTGAGCGAAGAGGTAGAATTTGCATACCTAGAGAACTGGACACAAAAATGCTTTAGCGTTCTCTTACAATGTCCTTCAAGCAAGCAAGTGAAGTTAGATAGAATCTACAGATCCTTAGGTATTCACTCTGAGGATCCTACTCGATCACGGGATGTGATTTGTAGAATCCACTTCTATAAAGAGAAAAAGGAGATATTGAAATCACTCACAGAAAAGGGCCACATTAAATATAAAGGCAACACATGTATTGTACTTCCCGGTCTAGCTAGAAGAACCCTCTAGGTGCGTATAGCCCTCCTTCCACTACTCAAGGCCCTAAAGGAGAGGGTGATTCCTTATTGGTGAGGTTACCCTTTTCAGCTAATTGTTAGACAAGAAGGCAAATCCGCATTCTTCAAGAATTTGGGAGATTTTCCTAAGTTCCTTGCCACAATTGGACTCCCCATGATCTCTCTTCCAGATTAGCCGAGGCCATCTGATCCCCCTCCGATGTCACCTAGATAGTGATGGCAAACTACAAGGTTCACCACAAAACAGAACAGTGGAGGAACTCAATCAAAAATTTCTCAATACTCCTAGGACATGGACCTTGAGAGGGAATATATATTCTGGTTTTCCAGAGAGGCAATACGTACATAATTGATGTTAAAAAAGAAAAATGTCTGCATAATAAACAATCATTGTACTAAGGTTTCTATCTGCAAATATTAGTATTTTCACTGCTACATATGGTTGTTTGCTGCCTATTAAGTTCTCAGTGGGCTGGTTCCTCTCTGGGCCAACGGGTACCGAAGTGCTCTGATCTTTTTGTTATCTTCAAAGCAATGGACGTGTCCCGGGGCTAACCAACCCACCAGAATCCAGCACCTCTTTTATTTTCCAAGCAGGATTAGTTATTTGTACATGCTAGGTTCTAGAATATACCTTTCACTTGGGTAATATTAACTTCTAGTTAGGTATGGAGATGCGACCTCAGCTATTGGTTTCTTCTCCCCACACATAGGGTTTATAGGGTTTACAACATGAAGTGTTGCAATGTCAAAAGTCATTTGCTAGTTTTGAAACGAGATTATAGCTTTGTAACTCACTGCTTACTCAGTTATTTCAGGTATTTTGGTTTAATGTCTGCTTCTTCACTTACTCTTACTTCTTTTTTACTTATTTCTCTTTTACTCCTCCTCTTTTCTCTCTACACACCTCTATTCCTGGTGTCCTCTTGGGAGCGGTCTGAGTGCTCCACAGTACACTCTCTAGACAAGTTACTATGGCATCTCTAACATTTTGCACATTTAACGCCACAAGCCTCCCATTGTCCTGGTTTGGTAGGATTAATGCATTAAAAATGGATGCTCTAACTAGAATACTAAATATTTTTCAAACTATCCCTTGGGATACAACCAAACAGTACTTTGAGAAGCTCAGAAAACTGATCATTAGTTTTGTGTGGAAAATATCCTCACCATCCCTCAGTTACAATACATTGATAAGACCTGAAATTCAAGCAGGAGTGAGTCTGCCAAAACTCAACTTGTATCATAAGTTACCATCTGGAATTGCTTTTTAGACTTTCTCCAGCATACCAGATCCAAACTGTGGGTAATAATAGAACAGGCCTCCACCCCCTTCTAGGTTCAGGGAGCATTCTGGATTCCTCATAAGGTGAACTGTGAAATTTTTTTCTTCAATGGTACAATCCCCCAGAGTTAGGGATGTGATGGGACCACTGGGTCTAAGGGAGCCATCTGATTTGGGGAGAGAATTTGGTATTCCAATGGGATCTTGGTTACAATAGTTTTAATTCCAAAGTTAGATTAATAGCCTTACTCCCTTTCCTAACCTGGCAGTAGAACTGAATCTTTGAAAAGATGTGTCTATCATCAGAGTCACCTACACACGTGGATTTTCTTTGGTATATGAATTATTGCTGAGTGGGCTGATGAAGGAGCCTGAAACTAGTTGGATTGGGGCTTGGGAGGGCGCCTTGCCTTGAGTAGGTCATACTCTGGTGAATTCTGGACCAAATTATTAATACTTAGGCCGGGCTCACATGGCCATATGGGAAATCCAATTGCGGAGGCCCACAGTAGATTCCAGCTATGAGTCCGACCACATAATGTACTGTGCATGACCGCCTACTCATGCAGGCGGTCATGCACAGTACACCTTTTTTTTGTTTATATTTCCTGTGCAGTCACTTAGCAATGATGACGTATTACTGCGGATCAAACATTCGCGGAATACGTAATTCCTGTTTGGTCATGTGAGACCGGCCTTACACATAAACCGTCAATATCCAATAGACTTCAGGAATTTAACTACAAAATAATATCACAATGGCATAAGATCCTTGCTAAAATTCATAAAATATAACCATGAATACCAGATACCTGTTAGAGATGCTCTTCAGCAGTTGGATCAATGTTACACATTCGATGGGAATGCCCACTTATATATACTTATTGTTATTTCTAGTCGTTACAAACAGCTGTGTAGATCCCCGATTGATATCACCCCGGAAATTGCACTTTTATCCATGTACCCAGGCTCAGGCTACACATTTTAAAAAGACCTGCTCCAGCAATTACAGTGCATCAAGTCATCCCTTAGTTTTGGAAACAAAACAATGGTGTCCCGAGAATAGAGTGGATGGAAGCCCAAGATCACCTGCTATACATGAAGAACTCAGAGGCTTAGATCTGGATGAGGACTTATAGGGGTTTCTTTCTACCTGGTCAGTGTGGATAGTCTTTAGAAGCTCATCCTCTTTCCTTAACTGGTTATTAAATGACTCCAATTCATAGAACATACTGGATGGGTGTCGTTTATGGGTTGCATATGATGAGTACATCATAATTAGAGATGAGCAAACGTACTCGGTAAGGGCGATTTCGCAATCGAGCACCGCGATTTTCGAGTACTTCACTACTCGGGTGAAAAGTACTCGGGTGCGCTGTGTGGCGGGGGGTTGCAGAGGGGAGTGGGGGGTAGCAGCGGGGAACAGGGGGGAGCCCTCTCTCTCTCCCTCTCCCCCCCACTGCCCGCTGCAACCCCCCGCTCACCCACAGCGCACCCGAGTACTTTTCACCCGAGTAGTGAAGTACTCGAAAATCGCGGTGCTCGATTGCGAAATCGCCCTTACTGAGTACGTTCGCTCATCTCTAATCATAATCTTTCTCTTTTCTTCCGCTATTTCTTTTCCTTTATGTTTTCTATATTCCTCTACTTTTATTCTTTCTTCTTCCTTTATGCCCTTATTTCTCCAGCTTCTCGTTTTATATGGTTGCATTTTATAATGTCACCAGGTACCACTTCCACTCTAGGAACTCATTGTGATGCCTCTCAACATTTCCTTATTATGACCAGTATAATTAAGGATTGGCCTATACAAAGGTCAGCAGACCATCAAAGGGGTGATGCTGATGACATTACCAGCATTTATTATATTATAATTAGAAGTAGTTTTTAGTATTAAAACAGAAGAGGAGACACTGACAAGTTTGCATAATATATTACTTTATTGTATTTTCAAGGCGTATAGTTGATGCATATTTTGGCTTCAAAAAAAACTTTTTGAACATAAAATATATTCTACTAGCGTACCCGTCGCGCGTTGCTGCGAAGACAGACATACAGACATACATTCGTTTTTATATATCTAGATGACGGCAGCAGCGACCACTGAGGTTTTGTAGGCCGCTGCTTCCCCCTTAGGCTGAATAAAATAGCCGTTGTGTGGAACATCCAATTTATCCGGCTGCTGTGGCTTCTTGGGAAGATAGCCTAGTACATGTTTGCCCACTTCCAACTCCAATGGAGACTGACTGTAAATGGCTGGCGTGCTCTAGTATTTATGGTTTCAAGCTGTACGTGTCATTGCATACAGTCTATCTATCTATCTATCTATCAGGGTTATTGCATACAGTCTATCTATCTATCTATCTATCTATCTATCTATGACATCAGGAAATGAGAGAATTATATTCCGTATGTAAAATTTGAACGCTAATTCTTTGGCGCTTTGAATTGAATAATCGAGTTGGGACCCATTAACTTTTCCTATTTATGACATAATCAATGCTCGTGCCAAATTTCAAGTTTCTATGACATTGGGAAGTGAGAGAATTAAATTCCGTACATAAAATTTGGACGCTAATTCTTTTGCGCTTAGAATTGAATAATCGAGTTGGGATGAGACATAAGGCCTTGCCCATAAGCATTCCCCAACCTCCAAGAACTGAACCTACCTACCTGAATGAGATTTTGTAGGCCGCTGCTTCCCCCTTGCGGGCTGAATAAAATAGCCGTTGGGTGGAACATACAATTTATCCGGCTGCTGTGGCTTCTTAGGAAGATATCCTAGTACTTGTTTACCCACTTCCAACTCCAATGGTAATTGGCTGGCGTGCTCTAGTGGTTCCAAGCTGTACGTGTCATAATAGAGCCTTAATGACATCACAATGCAGCTTTATAGAACATGTTGGACGCTAATTCTTTTGCGCATAGAATTGAATAATCGAGTTGGGACCCATTAGCGTTTCCTATTTATGACATATTCAATGCCCATGCCAAATTTCAAGTTTCTATGTGAGAAAATTACATTCCGTACGTAAAATTTGGAGGCTAATTCTTTTGCGCATAGAATCTCGAATAATCGAGTTGGGACCCATTAGCGTTTCCTATTTATGACATATTCAATGCTCGTGCCAAATTTCAAGTTTCTATGTGAGAAAATTACATTCCGTACGTAAAATTTGGACGCCAATTCTTTTGCACCTAGAATTGAATAATCGAGTTGGGACTGATTAGCTTTTCCTATTTATGACATATTCAATGCTCGTGCCAAATTTCAAGTTTCTATTACATCGCGAAGCGAGAGAATTCGGTTCCGTACATAAAATTTGGACGCTAATTCTTTTGCGCATAGAATTAGTATATGAGGAGGAGGTCGTCTTGTGTAATATATTAGTATATGAGGAGGCGGTGCGGTCGTCTGTGTAATATATTAGTATATGAGGAGGAGGTCGTCTGTTTAATATATTAATATATGAGCAGGAGGTCTCACAATGCAGCTTTATAGAACATGTTGGGGCATGTTCAAGGGCGTCCGATGTTGATGACATCAGTGATGACATCACAATAGCAGGTGGCTTACTTATTCGATCTACGTGGGGGGGGGGCGTAACTGTCGACGATGCTCGCGAGCCATTTATCGTAGGATATTTGTACTATGCCTATAATCTTCCCAGGAGTGTACTTAACAACTTCCCAAAGTTTCATGGCGATCGGATGAATGGTGTAGTAGCGCATAAAGGACAAACAGACACGCACGCAGACACGCACGCACACAGACAGACATACATTCAATTTTATATATATAGATTTGGTAACATACACTACCAATTTTTTTCATGCATAGGCTGTGTGAAAAAACTATTATGATCCGTTTAATGGATGAGACTCCCCTACTAAAGTATAGGGATAGAAAAAAAGAGAGCACTCATGCCATTCACATGCATTCTGTGTGCTATCCACTTTTCTTGAGAGTTGCAGAAAAAAAGAATTGTGTGTGTTTACATTTTTTTTGTGGATGTGAAAAACAGATAGTACACACAAAAAAACACACGGACTGCATACGAATGACTTACAGAACTGCACACATATGAAAAAATGCCTGTTTTTCACGGAAAATATGGAAGATTTTTTAATGCAAGTGTGCACCTAGCTATAACATGAGAAGTATCTATCAATGCTAAATTTCAGACTGGAAAATATTTATATCTATGACAGCTTTATCACTTTTCATTAGCCATGTTGTGTAATGTAAGATCTGAAGAGTGATATTTATAGGACACTCTTGTTTGTTACATCCTAACCCCTTAGTGACGAAGCCTGTTCGTGCCTTAGTGACGGAGCCACATTTTGGAAACCTGACGTGTCACTTTAACATAGAATAACTCCGTTAAGGTTTTGCATATCGAAGTGATTCTGCCATTTCCCAAAATTGGAAAAATTTTAAAAACATTGTCGTTTTTTTCACTGTAATATTTCAAATATGTGCAAAAATACTGTACAAATTTTGCTAAGATATATATTTCCATCTGTTTACTTTATTCTGGAAGCAGATTTGAAAATGTATTTTTTTTTAACCACTTAGAAGACGTACAAATTTACCATTGCTTATCAACATTTTGAGGAACACTTTGTTTTACTTCACCAAGCCAACATTGCAAAGGCTTATAGTTGTCAGAATGATAGAACTATGTATCTGGGTATGTAGCTGGATTTTTTGTGGTGACTGTGAGAGGCACAAATATGAAGAAAACTATAAATCAAGCTGAGCTAGTGAGCAAGAAGCTGAAGGGAAGTCATGCAGCAGACACTTCTCCCGAACATAGCACTTACTATGTTTTCTCAGGAAATCTACAGGACTTTAGAGTAAAACCTATTTCTGTGTAGTCAGGGCAACCCTTGCTATTTCATGCTGTCTGTGATTGTGAGTTCTGTTAAGTTTGCTCATCTTATTTTTAGTTAATCACTAAAAGCCTAGGCTAAAATATAACTTTTATTAATTATTTACTAAAAAACTATTCCTCAAGGGGATAGTTATAAAAACATAGCCGTGAACACATAACTAAACACACTCACAAAAAGTCTTGAATAGCAAAAATCAGGAGATAGGGTAAGTAAGATGATACTTCGAACTTGTTACTTTATCCCCTATAGATCAGATCACAATAGATCTATACAGATACCCATAGATGGAAAATGTAAGATGGTGTTTTTTGGTGACTTTGAATGTGGATTATAGCCCCAAACAGCTTCTCTCACACAGTGTCTAGACCAAGGGGTATCACATAAACGGGAGATTTCTTGCTCACTGATTGCTAAACTGATATTGGATCTGGCCAGAAAAAAATGCAAAGCTTTCAGATATTATAGTGTCTGAAAGATTGCCATACATCCATAAGCGTTAGTAAATATTGCAATTTATCCTGTACAATACAACATGTACTTTCTATAGTCTTTAAAAAATGAATTTCTGTTTGATTGGAAAGTTCCCATTACAAAGGAGGCCTAGAGGGCTGACTATGCATATTTCATTCGCCTAAATTCTGGCTATATACACCATTTCTTTAGATGGTCCTAAGCTAGTTTAACGCCCAGCGGGCCCAATATTGAACTGGCAGACCTGGTAGGTGTCTGGAATGGGTCAACTTATAAAGCGCTAGAGCCGCCTCCAAAAGGTGGAGCGCTAGAGTATACATCCAATAAGGAGTTAGGAAACCTCCTAGCTCCAGGCGGAGTTGTAGCGTAATACCGCCGGTCACGCTGCGTCACATGATCGTGACGTTCGTCCACGTGATCCTGACGTAGCCTCCTGTGACCGCGGCAGGCTATGACGTCACTGCGGGGTGGAGTTATGTTAAAAGCGTCATTGCGACGCTGTCACTGAGGGAAGGAGTTATGTTGAGAGCGTCATCACAGCGCCGAGACATGTGACCCAAATATTGGTCCCATAGATAAGATGCTAGTATCACCTGATACGAGGTCACATGATAACATAATGTTGTCATGGAGACTTTTGCAGCGTTGTGTGATCATTCTATGTCTACAATAGTCCTTTGATGGACAAAGAGCAGAGTATTATTAAATATGCTAGCAAGGTGGACAATTAGTCTCAACAAGGTAAGTATTACAAAAATACAAGACGATATATTTGTGCATTTAGAAATATGATGAAAATAAAATATTCATAAGATATTCAACAAACACAAATTGTAGGCACTATATGATAATGAGAACATTAGTGCCGTAAGCTATATAAGCTATTAAATGCAAGGCAATGCCAGCTTCACTAGCAATGCAGACAACGGTCACTCAATTTATGGTGATGTCCAAACTCCCAATTTTTTACCCTATTATTAAGCACTATTCATTGTCTACAGATCTTCCACAACCTTGGAAAAGGTAGTAGGTTTCAATATTGAACATCATAGACCTGTTCATGGATATACACATTTGATTACAATAATAATATGTGAGTGTGTTTAGTTATGTGTTCACGGCTATGTTTTTATAACCATCCCCTTGAGAAATAGTTTTTTAGTAAATAATTAATAAAAGTTATATTTTAGCCTAGGATTTCAGTGATTAACTAGTGATGTTCTAGAGCCTTGAGGTAGTCTCAGTGAAGTATTCCTTTAAAATGACTAACTTTCTATCAGGATGTGTCGATACGGCACCTTGGTTAGAGGAGGCCAATGCGGTCTTCTCAAATGAGAATCTATCGAGTATGAACCAAACAGTATCTATAAACCATGCATTCAAACACCTCACGGGAGTGTACAAAGAGTTCACCCGTTCATGGTGGGAAATACAGGGCATAACCAGATACCTAGAACATAAGATCATTCCCAGGGGTCTGAGAATTACTACCTTACCACCATTAAAAATGCGCACTCCTGCATTTATGAAACTTTGGGAACAGGAGGCCTCTGAGAGCTCCTTTAGGCTCATGTGATTGCTATTACAAGAAGAAAAGAAAACGCATGAGAATAACAGCAGATCTCTAGATGAGGCCATTAAAGAAACCAAAAAATTTTCGGACAATGCTGACTTTAAAAAAAAGGAAAAAACCTTAAAATTTACAATCGACAAATATACAACATATTTGAAAGAAAGAAAACACTATCAGTTTACACGTGACATGAAGGATTTTTCCGATAATAAGGTCTATGACATTACAACAATTACGGTATCGGAACCGACTTCGTCCGAAAGCGAACTATCAGGGAGTGACACCTCGGGTAGAGCGCTCTCCTTTTTGAGACCAAGAGGTAGAGGCCAGGGAAGAGGAAGACCAAGGAATAGAGGTAGAAGTTATAATACTCAACCTGATCGTTTTTTAGGACCCCCCATCTCAACTTATCTAATGAGGGAACGCAGAAGACCCACCCACCTAGAATAAATGGAGCCTCTTCATTAGTCAGCACACCTCCAGTCTCTGTTCCATTGGAGACATCCATCTCTAGTTCTGTTCACCAGGTTAATAATGACGAATTCCAGATCATCAATATGTCCTCAAGACCACTATCTCTAGAAGAAACTAATGTTCTTAAAAAATGTCTCTCATTTGTCCTTACTTACCGATATGATCCTTTTATTTGGAAAAAGGACACAGCACTTTTTTTGCGTAAATTAAAATGGAAAAAATTCTATGCTATACAGAATCGCAAAAAAAGCGCAGAATTAGGGCTAAGCATTGAGGATATACAGGCCTCAAACGATCTGGAGGAACTAGCTATGGAGGCTAATAGACATCCTTGAGAAGGTCCATTTACCTCTCTAAAATTTAAAAACACCAGCATGCCACCAGTAAGCGATTGCCCACACATTGAGATTTTTGAAATGTTGGTTACTGAAGAGCTAAAAACCCTCTCTGAGGGAAAGAGACGCTATCACTATCAAAATCTCACAAACACCGAAAAACAGGCACTGCTTCAGATCGAGAATGACAAGAATATTGTAATTAAACAATCCGATAAAGGTGGTAATCTAGTCATCATGGATGATAAAACCTATCGAGAAATGTGTATGACTCTTCTCAGTGACAACATAAACTATGGCAAACTAGACGTTATCTATCTTGCAACATGCCCTTGTCCAAAAGACTACGTGGGGAAAACCAGACAACAGTTACGCAGACGCATCTTTGCTCACCTTGGCAACATAAATCGAAGCGAAATTACCAGTCTAGCCAAGCATATGAGAGACGTGCATCCCCATTATTTGGATTCCGTTAAATTTAGGGGGATTGAAATCCTGCGACCTAACGGTCGGCAGGGCGATAAGGATCATAGGCTACTACAAAAAGAAGCAAAGTGGATACATTGCCTCGAGTCCTGCGCCCCCAAAGGCCTTAATGAGAGCTTATCTTTTGTCTCTTTTATATAATAGATATATTTCTGCACTGTATGGTAAGACTTGACATACTGAAATGGTTCATAAACTCAAATAATATTGCAATTTCTCTTCTTTTCATTAATTATGTTCTCAAGGGTATTATTATTGTAATCAAATGTGTATATCCATAAACAGGTCTATGATGTTCAATATTGAAACCTACTACATTTTCCAAGGTTGTGGAAGATCTGTAGACAATGAATAGTGCTTAATAATAGGGTAAAAAATTGGGAGTTTGGACATCACCATAAATTGAGTGACCGTTGTCTGCATTGCTAGTGAAGCTGGCATTGCCTTGCATTTAATAGCTTATATACCTTACGGCACTAATGTTCTCATTATCATATAGTGCCTGCAATTTGTGTTTGTTGAATATCTCATGAATATTTTATTATCATCATATTTCTAAATGCACAAATATATCGTCTTGTATTTTTGTAATACTTACCTTGTTGAGACTAATTGTCCACCTTGCTAGCATATTTAATAATACTCTGCTCTTTGTCCATCAAAGGACTATTGTAGACATAGAATGATCACACAACGCCGCAAAAGTCTCCATGACAACATTATGTTATCATGTGACCTCGTATCAGGTGATACTAGCATCTTATCTATGGGACCAATATTTGGGTCACATGTCTCGGCGCTGTGATGACGCTCTCAACATAACTCCTCCCCTCAGTGACAGCGTCGCAATGACGCTTTTAACATAACTCCACCCCGCAGTGACGTCATAGCCTGCAGCGGTCACATGAGGCTATGTCAGGATCACGTGGACGAATGTCACGATCATGTGACGCAGTGTGACCGGCGGTATTACGCTACAACTCCGCCTGGAGCTAGGAGGTTTCCTAACTCCTTATTGGATGTATACTCTAGCACTCCACCTTTTGGAGGCGGCTCTAGCGCTTTATAAGTGTACCCATTCCAGACACCTACCAGGTCTGCCAGTTCAATATTAGGCCCGCTGGGCGTTAGACTAGCTTAGGACCATCTAAAGAAATGGTGTATATAGCCGGAATTTAGGCGAATGAAATATGCATAGTCAGCCCTCTAGGCCTCCTTTGTAATGGGAACTTTCCAATCAAACAGAAATTCATTTTTCAAAGACTATAGAAAGTACATGTTGTATTGTACAGGATAAATTGCAATATTTACTAACGTATATGGATGTATGGCAATCTTTCAGACACTATAATATCTGAAAGCTTTGCATTTTTTTCTGGCCAGATCCAATATCAGTTTAGCAATCAGTGAGCAAGAAATCTCCCGTTTATGTGATACCCCTTGGTCTAGACACTGTGTGAGAGAAGCTGTTTGGGGCTATAATCCACATTCAAAGTCACCAAAAAACACCATCTTACATTTTCCATCTATGGGTATCTGTATAGATCTATCGTGATCTGATCTATAGGGGATAAAGTAACAAGTTTGAAGTATCATCTTACTTACCTTATCTCCTGATTTTTGCTATTCACGACTTTTTGTGAGTGTGTTTAGTTATGTGTTCACGGCTATGTTTTTATAACTATCCCCTTGAGGAATAGTTTTTTAGTAAATAATTAATAAAAGTCATATTTTAGCCTAGGCTTTCAGTGATTAACTAGTGATGTTCTAGAGCCTTGAGGTTGTCTCAGTGAAGTATATCTTATTTTTAGTCTTGCACAGCATCATTGTATATCAAAAGTAAATATAAAAATGTACGCAAATCCACCAAAGTGTTAAAGGGAATGTGTTATGTATTTTAAGGGGTTGTTTGAAGAATGCAATCTGTGTTCAAATGTCCTATTAGAGCATAAGAGCAGAACCCCCACCCAAAACCCAAAACATAGAGTTGCTATTTTTTTTTAGCAACATATAAGGTTTTGTTTTTTATAGGACAACATGTATTATTTAATGACGCCAATAAACACAACATGCATATACGGGGAACAAGACATCTAAGAGAAATCATGGAATGGTAGAGTTGGAAGGAACTTCCATGGTCATCGGGTCCAACTCCCAGCTCAGTGCAGGATTCACTAAATCATCCCAGACAGATATTTGTCCAGCCTTTGTTTGAAGACTTCCATTGAAGGAGAACTCACCACCTCCTGTGGTAACCTGTTCCACTCATTGATCACCCTGAGGCCTCAGTCACACGGGCGTAAATACGCGCGTATAAAAAACACGTGACCATGTCCATTGCCACCAATATGTTCTATCTTTTGTAGGTGCGTTTTTACGCGCGTGTATACGGCAGGTGCGTTTTTACGTCTGTTTGACTGAGGCCTCACTGTCAGAAAGTTTTTTCTAATATCCAATCTGTGTCTCCCTTTCAGTTTCATCCCATTGCTTCTAGTCTTTCCTTGTGCAAATGAGAATAGGGCTGATCCCACTACATTGTGACAGTCCTTCAGATGTTTGTATACAGCCATTAAGTCTCTTTTTTGCAAGCTACACATTCCCAGATCCTAAACCGTTCCTTATAGGACATGATTTGCAGACAACTCACCATTCTGGTAGCTCTTCACTGAACTTGCTCCAGTTTGTCGATGTTTTTTTTAAATTAGGATGCCCAGAACTGGACACAGTATTCCAAATAAGGTCTGATTAAGGAAGAGTAAAGGGGGATAATTACCTCACATGAGCTAGAATCTATGCTTCTCTTAATACATCCCAGAATTGTGTTTGCCTTTTTGGCTGCTACATCATATTGTTGACTCATGTTCAGTCTATAATCTATTAGTATACCCAAGCCTTTTCACATGTGCTTCTCTGCTTCTCTTAATACATCCCAGAATTATGTTTGCCTTTTTTGCTGCTGTATCACACTGTTGACTCATGTTAAGTCCATGATCTATTAGGCCTCCTGCTCACGGGCGGAAATATTTAGCAGAATCCGCAGGAGGTTTCCGCACTGATTACCACCTTTAGCATTCTACGGGAAATCGATTCTTCCTGCACACTTATGGAAACCAATTGCATTTTCCATAAGCGGAGGAAAAATCGCAGCATCCTCTATTTTTGTGTGGATTCTGTGCGTATAGCTTCCGCATGGACATTGCAGAAAGGTCATGGATTCCGCGTTATCACTAGGCAATGACGCGGGAAATGCAGGAGTTTAAAAGAAAAAATCTGTACTGCACATGTCCGACGGCGAGCAGTGTGGACCATCTGCAGTACAGATGAAAACAAAAATAAGCAGGTATGCGGGGACGCCACTGCACCTAGAGCCGGATTCCGCAGCAGGATTCCGCATGTGGAATTTGGTTCTGCCGTGTGCAGCAGGCCTTAGTATACCCAAGTCTTTCTTACATGTCCTTCTACTTAGCCCAATTCCTCCCATTCTGTATGTGCTTTTTTCATTTTTTCTTGCCCAGATGTAACACCTTGTATTTCTCCTTGTTAAATACCATTCTGTTAGTCACTGCCCACTGTGCAAGCTTTTCTAGATCTTTTTGAATACTCTGTCTCTCGTTTCTAGTGTTAGCTATCCCTCCTAGCTTTGTGTCGTCTGCAAATTTGATCAGTTTCCCCTCAATTCCTTCCTCCAGATCATTTAGGAAAATGTTGAACAGCACTGGGCCTAAGACAGAGCCTTGTGGCACCCCACTTGATACATTCTTCCACTTGGATGTGCAGCCATTTATAACCACTCTTTGAGTACGATCACTCAGCCACTTATAAATCCACCTAACAGTTGCCTTGTCAATCCCATATTTGGTCATTTTTTCAATTAGTATAGTGTGAGATACTTTGTCAAATGCTTTGCTAAAGTCAAGATATAGTATATCTACTGCATTTACCTGATCAACCTAGTCGGTGATTCTGTCATAGAAGGAAATTATATTCATCTAGCATGACTTGTTTGTTACAT
Organism: Eleutherodactylus coqui; assembly: GCF_035609145.1. Lineage (NCBI taxonomy): Eukaryota > Metazoa > Chordata > Amphibia > Anura > Eleutherodactylidae > Eleutherodactylus > Eleutherodactylus coqui. The sequence goes on along the minus strand of NC_089837.1, from coordinate 162,440,612 downwards.
ACCAATGCTGGCTCTGGTTAATTACTCCATTTTTATGCAGGTACTAGCATAATTTGTACAGTTTAGAAGTCAGGCTCACAGGCCTGTAGTTTCCTGGATCCAGCTTTTTCCCTTTTTTGAAGATAGGGACAACATTTTTCCTTTTCCAATCTTCTGGGATTTCTTCTGTTCTCCAGGAATTTTCAAAGATTATGGTGAGTGGTTCAGCACTTACCTCTGCTACTTCCTTTAGTATACTTGGATGTAATTTATCGGGAACTGGAGACTTGAATTTAGTTAAGTTAGCTAAGTGTTCCCTCACCATCTCTCTGTTTATAGACAGCCTGCATTCTTTTATTCCCCCAATAGCACAGGGAAGATCACTTGATGTTGCATCTACTTTCTGAGAGAAAACAGATACAAAATAGGAATTTAAAAGTTTGGCCTGCTCAACATCATTTTTAACCAATTTACAATTTTTATCCTGTAAACTTCCTATAGCATCTTTGACTTTTCTTTTGCTTTTGACATACCCACAAATCCTTTTTATTGCTTTTGGCCTCTGTTGCAAGTCTCAATTCATTATTAGCTTTAGCTATTCTGATACTTGGCCTATGGTTTCTGCAGACCACATTATTTTCTTTAGATATTCCCCCTTCTTTCCATTTGATAAACATATTTTTCTTCCTCTTTAGCATGTATTTAAGTTCTGTGTTCATCTATCCTGGTCTCCTTAAATGCTTCCTATTGTTCCTTCTTTTAGGGACTGTTAATGATTATGCTTTGAGAATCTCATTTCACAATATTTCTCAACCTTCTTGAACAATCTTGAGGTCTGAGTATTCTCCTTTCTTTCTCCCCTTGTTATCCAAATGCAAGGATAGCATGATCACTGCCTCCTAAGGTCCCAGCCACCCTTACTTCCTCAACCATTTCCTCCCTGTTGGTTAGAATTGGGTCCAAGATAGCGGATAGCAAATGGTTGAGCATGTGTGGTATTCACTGAAAGTTAATATGTTTTGTGCTGTATTCCTTACAAATGTGTGCAGGCCTTCTTTTTTCATGAGAACACAGTGACTGACAGAATTTACCTTGACATGCTTAGTGAGGTGCTGCAATAAGACAACGCAAAATTCATTTTCATCCAAGATTGAGCGTCGCTTCCCTGACACATGAAGGTTTAACATTACCACGACCAAAATCTGCCTCGACATTGGATTAGCCACTCAACAGACCAGAAGATGGTGGTGACATATTGGCCACTAAGAAGTCCAGATTTTTTTTCTTGTATATATATCAAAGACAGAGTTTTGCCACTTCCTATAATTTCTCAATGGACTACCAGCAGCAAATTCACAAGAATCTCATGATGGCCAAATCTGCGCCTAAATGTGCAGATTTGGCCATGTTTTCACTTCCAGAACAGCTGTGGAATTCAACCCTATATTGTCAAGATTCCACAGTATAAATATACATCCCGCAAAATCAGAATCTGCAGTGTTTTTCAAAAACACTGTGGATTCATCACAGAAAATATTCACACCATGTGAAGGGGATTTTTTAAATCCCATTTACATGGCTTGTACTGTGAACACCACGGAACCTCTCCAGTAAACCCTAGTGGAAATTTCACAGCAGATCCTGCAGGTATGAAGGCAGCCTTTATGTTCTAATTTAGTAACACATGAGAACATCTATTGCAAGTGTTAACGAAGACATGCTCCGCGGTGTTTAGAACTAATTAAATTCTCATATTGCTATCTGTCATGTGATAAAAGGTTCACATATAGAACATTTGTAATTTAGTCATACAAACATAAATATATATACTATAAAAGCAGGTAAATATGTTGCTATATGAATAGTACTTTGGTTTCTATTAGAGATGAGCGAACACCAAAATGTTCGGGTGTTCGTTATTCGTAACGAACTTCCCGTGATGCTCGAGGGTTCGTTTCGAACAACGAACCCCATTGAAGTCAATGGGCGACCAGAACATTTTTGTATTTCGCCGATGCTCGCTAAGGTTTTCATGTGTGAAAATCTGGGCAATTCAGGAAAGTGATGGGAATGACACAGTGACGGATAGGGCAGGCGAGGGGCTACATGTTGGGCTGCATCCTAAGTTCACAGGTCCCACTATTAAGCCACAATAGCGGCAAGAGTGGGCCCCCCCCCCTCCCAACAACTTTTACTTCTGAAAAGCGCTCATTAGCATGGCATACCTTTGCTAAGCACCACACTACCTCCAACAAAGCACAATCACTGCCTGCATGACACTCCACTGCCACTTCTCCTGAGTTACATGCTGCCCAACCGCACCCCCTCCCCCCCACAGCGCACACCAAACTGTCCCTGCGCAGCCTTCAGCTGCCCTCATGCCACACCACCCTCATGTCTATTTAGAAGTGCGTCTGCCACGACGAGGGACCGCAGGCACACACTGCACAGGGTTGGCACGGCTAGGTAGCGACCCTCTTTAATAGGGGCGGGGCGATAGCCCACAATGCTGTACAGAAGCAATGAGAAATACAATCCTGTGCCACCGCCATCAGGAGCTGCACACGTGGGCATAGCAATGGGGAACCTATGTGCCACACACTATTCATTCTGTCAAGGTGTCTGCATGCCCCAGTCAGACTGGTTATATGCACCTTAACAGTAACCGCGTTGGTGGTAATGTGGTGGTGACTGCGGACCTAGTACCACGGTTGTATTTTGTTGGTTTTCGGAATGTGGCCAGGATTAAGTGGGCCGTGGCGGGGGGATGGTGGGGGGGCTCTCTTGTAGTGTCGGTAAAGGTGAAATTCTTGGACTGCCGCCAGACGAACCAATGCAAAGGCATTTGCCAACAATGTTTTCCCTGTTGGAGGAGGAGGGGGATGTTTTTGAGGCACTACGTGTCCTCTCCACGTGTCCGTGGTTATATGCACCTTAACAGTAACCGCGTTGGTGGTAATGTGGTGGTGACTGCGGACCTAGTACCACGGTTGTATTTTGTTGGTTTTCGGAATGTGGCCAGGATTAAGTGGGCCGTGGCGGGGGGATGGTGGGGGGGCTCTCTTGTAGTGTCGGTAAAGGTGAAATTCTTGGACTGCCACCAGACGAACCAATGCAAAGGCATTTGCCAACAATGTTTTCCCTGTTGGAGGAGGAGGGGGATGTTTTTGAGGCACTACGTGTCCTCTCCACGTGTCCGTTCCATGTAAGCAATAGTAGCACTCAAGACAGGCCCCAGTAACAATTCTGAAGCAGCAGTATAGCGGGAGCGCAGTCTTCGTTCCATGTAAGCAATAGTAGCACTCAAGACAGGCCCCAGTAACAATTCTGAAGCAGCAGTATAGCGGGAGCGCAGTCTTCGTTCCATGTAAGCAATAGTAGCACTCAAGACAGGCCCCAGTAACAATTCTGAAGCAGCAGTATAGCGGGAGCGCAGTCTTCGTTCCATGTAAGCAATAGTAGCACTCAAGACAGGCCCCAGTAACAATTCTGAAGCAGCAGTATAGCGGGAGCGCAGTCTTCGTTCCATTTCAGTAGCCTTAGTATAGCCAAGGCACAAGTGACATTTATGTAGCTAAACTGTAGGCCAACCCCACACACCTTTCTGTACCATGAGTGCAGGCGAAGAACATAGAAATTACTATGATTACACTGTAGGTGAGGGCCCCAAAAAATTGGTGTACCAACAGTACTAATGTACCTCAGTAAAAATTGGCCATGCCCAACCAAGATGGCAGGTGAATCGCTTTGGTTAATGTGGCTTAAGTGGTAACTAGGCCTGGAGGCAGCCCAGTGTAACGAAAAATTGGTTCAAGTTAAAGTTCCAACGCTTTTAAGCTAATTGAAACTTATAAAAATTGTTCTGAAAAATTATTTGAGTGAGCCTTGTGGCCCTAAGAAAAATTGCCCGTTCAGCGTGATTACGTGAGGTTTCAGGAGGAGGAGCAGGAGGAGGAGGAGGAGGAATATTAGACACAGATTGATGAAGCACAAATGTCCCCGTTTTGGATGGTGAGAGAGAACGTAGCTTCCATCCGCGGGTGCAGCCTACGTATTGCTTACGTATCGCTGCTGTCCGCTGGTGGAGAACAGAAGTCTGGCGAAATCCAGCCTTTGTTCATCTTGATGAGTGTTAGCCTGTCGGCACTGTCGGTTGACAAGCGGCTACGCTTATCGGTGATGATTCCCCCAGCCGCACTAAACACCCTCTCCGACAAGACGCTAGCCGCAGGACAAGCAAGCACCTCAAGGGCATACAGGGCTAGTTCAGGCCACGTGTCCAGCTTCGACACCCAGTAGTTGTAGGGGGCAGAGGCGTCACCAAGGATGGTCGTGCGATCCGCTACGTACTCCCTCACCATCCTTTTACAGTGCTCCCGCCGACTCAGCCGTGACTGGGGAGCGGTGACACAGTCTTGGTGGGGAGCCATAAAGCTGGCCAGGCCCTTAAAGACTGTTGCACTGCCTGGGATGTACATGCTGCTCGATCTACGCACATCCCCTGCTACCTTGCCCTCGGTACTGCGCCTTCTGCCACTAGCGCTGTCGGCTGGGAATTTTACCATCAGCTTGTCCGCAAGGGTCCTGTGGTATAGCAACACTCTCGAACCCCTTTCCTCTTCGGGAATCAGAGTGGGCAGGTTCTCCTTATACCGTGGATCGAGCAGTGTGTACACCCAGTAATCCGTAGTGGCCAGAATGCATGCAACGCGAGGGTCACGAGAAAGGCATCCTAACATGAAGTCAGCCATGTGTGCCAGGGTACCTGTACGCAACACATGGCTGTCTTCACTAGGAAGATCACTATCAGGATCCTCCTCCTCCTCCTCCTCCTCCTCCTCAGGCCATACACGCTGAAAGGATGACAGGCAATCAGCCGGTGTACCGTCAGCAGCGGGCCAAGCTGTCTCTTCCCCCTCCTCCTCATCCTCCTCATGCTCCTCCTCCTCCTCCTGTACGCGCTGAGAAATAGACAGGAGGGTGCCCTGACTATCCAGCGGCATACTGTCTTCCCCCGCCCCCGTTTCCGAGCGCAAAGCAGCTGCCTTTATGGTTTGCAGGGAATTTCTCAAGATGCATAGCAGAGGAATGGTGACGCTAATGATTGTAGCATCGCCGCTCACCACCTGGGTAGACTCCTCAAAATTACCAAGGACATGGCAGATGTCTGCCAACCAGGCCCACTCTTCTGAAAGGAATTGAGGAGGCTGACTCCCACTGCGCCGCCCATGTTGGAGTTGGTATTCGACTATAGCTCTACGCTGTTCATAGAGCCTGGCCAACATGTGGAGCGTAGAGTTCCACCGTGTGGGCACGTCGCACAGCAGTCGGTGCACTGGCAGCTTAAAGTGATGTTGCAGGGTGCGCAGGGTGGCAGCGTCCGTGTGGGACTTGCGGAAATGTGCGCAGAGCCGGCGCGCCTTTACGAGCAGGTCTGACAAGCGTGGGTAGCTTTTCAGAAACCGCTGAACCACCAAATTAAAGACGTGGGCCAGGCATGGCACGTGCGTGAGGCTGCCGAGCTGCAGAGCCGCCACCAGGTTACGGCCGTTGTCACACACGACCATGCCCGGTTGGAGGCTCAGCGGCGCAAGCCAGCGGTCGGTCTGCTGTGTCAGACCCTGCAGCAGTTCGTGGGCCGTGTGCCTCTTATCGCCTAAGCTGAGTAGTTTCAGCACGGCCTGCTGACGCTTGCCCACCGCTGTGCTGCCACACCGCGCGACACCGACTGCTGGCGACATGCTGCTGCTAACACATCTTGATTGCGAGACAGAGGAGGAGGAGGAGGAGGAGGGTGCTTTAGTGGAGGAAGCATACAGCTCCGCAGATACCAGCACCGAGCTGGGGCCTGCAATTCTGGGGGTGGGTAGGACGTGAGCGGTCCCAGGCTCTGACTCTGTCCCAGCCTCCACTAAATTCACCCAATGTGCCGTCAGGGAGATGTAGTGGCCCTGCCCGCCTGTGCTTGTCCACGTGTCCGTAGTTAAGTGGACCGTGGCAGTAACCGCGTTGGTGAGGGCGCGCACAATGTTGCGGGAGACGTGGTCGTGCAGGGCTGGGACGGCACATCGGGAAAAGTAGTGGCGACTGGGAACTGAGTAGCGCGGGGCCGCCGCCTCCATGATAGTTTTGAAGGACTCCGTTTCCACAACCCTATACGGCAGCATCTCAAGGCTGATGAATTTTGCGATGCGGACGGTTAACGTTTGAGCGTGCGGGTGCGTGGCGGCGTACTTGCGCTTGCGCTCGAACACTTGCGCAAGCGACGGCTGAACGGTGCGCTGAACTACACTGCTGGATGGGGCCGAGGACAGCGGAGATGAGGGTGTGGGTGCAGGCCATGAGGCGGTAGTGCCTGTGTCCTGAGAGGGGGGTTGCATCTCAGTGGCAGGTTGGGGCACAGGGGGAGAGGCAGGGGTGCAAACCGGAGGCGGTGAACGGCCTTTGTCCCACCTTGCGGGGTGCTTGGCCATCATATGTCTGCGCATGGTGGTGGTGGTGAGGCTGTTGGTGTTGGCTCCCCGGCTGAGCTTTGCGCGACAAAGGTTGCACACCACTGTTCGTCGGTCGTCAGGCGTCTCTGTGAAAAACTGCCAGACCTTAGAGCACCTCGGCCTCCGCAGGGTGGCATGGCGCGAGGGGGCGCTTTGGGAAACACTTGGTGGATTATTCGGTCTGGCCCTGCCTCTACCCCTGGCCACTGCACTGCCTCTTGCAACCTGCCCTGCTGATGCCCTTGACTCCCCCTCTGAAGACCTGTCCTCCTGAGTAAGCGTTGCACACCAGGTGGGGTCAGTCACCTCATCGTCCTGCTGCTCTTCCTCCGAATCCTCTGTGCGCTGCTCCCTCGGACTTACTGCCCTTACTACTACCTCACTGCAAGACAACTGTGTCTGATCGTCATCGTCCTCCTCACCCACAGAAAGTTGTTGAGACAGTTGGCGGAAGTCCCCAGCCTCTTCCCCCGGACCCCGGGAACTTTCGAATGGTTGGGCATCAGTGACGATAAACTCCTCTGGTGGGAGAGGAACCGCTGCTGCCCAATCTAAGCAGGGGCCCGAGAACAGTTCCTGGGAGTGCTCCCGCTCCTGGGCAGGTGTTATTGTAGTGGAGTGAGGAGGCTGGGAGGAAGGAGGAGCAGCAGACAGAGGATTCGGATTGGCAGCAGTGGACGGCGCAGAACTGCGGGTAGACGATAGGTTGCTCGAAGCACTTTCTGCCATCCAGGACAGGACCTGCTCACACTGCTCATTTTCTAATAACCGTCTCCCGCGTGGACCCATTAATTGGGCGATGAATGTGGGGACGCCAGAAACGTGCCTCTCTCCTAATCGCGCAGCAGTCGGCTGCGACACACCTGGATCAGGAGCTTGGCCTGTGCCCACACCCTGACTTGGCCCTCCGCGTCCTCGGCCGCGTCCACGTCCTCTAGGCCTACCCCTACCCCTCAGCATGCTGTATTACCAGTGATTTGATTTCACAGGCAGGAAATAAATTGGCGCAAGACTGCAGGCCAAATATAATTTTTGCCCTTTTTGGAAAACGAAAGGCCCCACTGCCTCTAGTGAATGAATTATCTAAGTTTAATAACTGTGCTGTGTCCCTGCTTATGTGTCACAGAACGTGAGGGTAGCAGAGTTATTATAACTCTTGGAGAGCAGGTATTTTTTTTCCCAATTAAGGAAAGCAAATGGCGAACCCAGCAGTAAAGCGTAGCTGGCTGCGTATGATTTAGCAATGTTTTTCACGCAGCTCACACGTGTCCACAGGCGTAAGGACGGACAGAGGCTGGACAAATAGATTTGTTTTCAGTTTTTTCCCACAAAAAGGCAGCACTGCGTATATTCAATGAACCTGAGAAGTTTAATAACTGTGCTGTGTCCCTGCTTATGTGTCACAGAACGTGAGGGTAGCAGAGTTATTATAACTCTTGGAGAGCAGGTATTTTTTTTCCCAATTAAGGAAAGCAAATGGCGAACCCAGCAGTAAAGCGTAGCTGGCTGCGTATGATTTAGCAATGTTTTTCACGCAGCTCACACGTCTCCACAGGCGTAAGGACGGACAGAGGCTGGACAAATAGATTTGTTTTCAGTTTTTTCCCACCAACAGGCAGCACTGCGTATATTCAATGAACCTGAGAAGTTTAATAACTGTGCTGTGTCCCTGCTTATGTGTCACAGAACGTGAGGGTAGCAGAGTTATTATAACTCTTGGAGAGCAGGTATTTTTTTTCCCAATTAAGGAAAGCAAATGGCGAACCCAGCAGTAAAGCGTAGCTGGCTGCGTATGATTTAGCAATGTTTTTCACGCAGCTCACACGTCTCCACAGGCGTAAGGACGGACAGAGGCTGGACAAATAGATTTGTTTTCAGTTTTTTCCCACCAACAGGCAGCACTGCGTATATTCAATGAACCTGCGAAGTTTAATAACTGTGCTGTGTCCCTGCTTATGTGTCACAGAACGTGAGGGTAGCAGAGTTATTATAACTCTTGGAGAGCAGGTATTTTTTTTCCCAATTAAGGAAAGCAAATGGCGAACCCAGCAGTAAAGCGTAGCTGGCTGCGTATGATTTAGCAATGTTTTTCACGCAGCTCACACGTCTCCACAGCCCGTAAGGACGGACAGAGGCTGGACAAATAGATTTGTTTTCAGTTTTTTCCCACCAACAGGCAGCACTGCGTATATTCAATGAACCTGAGAAGTTTAATAACTGTGCTGTGTCCCTGCTTATGTGTCACAGAACGTGAGGGTAGCAGAGTTATTATAACTCTTGGAGAGCAGGTATTTTTTTTCCCAATTAAGGAAAGCAAATGGCGAACCCAGCAGTAAAGCGTAGCTGGCTGCGTATGATTTAGCAATGTTTTTCACGCAGCTCACACGTGTCCACAGGCGTAAGGACGGACAGAGGCTGGACAAATAGATTTGTTTTCAGTTTTTTCCCACAAAAAGGCAGCACTGCGTATATTCAATGAACCTGAGAAGTTTAATAACTGTGCTGTGTCCCTGCTTATGTGTCACAGAACGTGAGGGTAGCAGAGTTATTATAACTCTTGGAGAGCAGGTATTTTTTTTCCCAATTAAGGAAAGCAAATGGCGAACCCAGCAGTAAAGCGTAGCTGGCTGCGTATGATTTAGCAATGTTTTTCACGCAGCTCACACGTCTCCACAGGCGTAAGGACGGACAGAGGCTGGACAAATAGATTTGTTTTCAGTTTTTTCCCACCAACAGGCAGCACTGCGTATATTCAATGAACCTGAGAAGTTTAATAACTGTGCTGTGTCCCTGCTTATGTGTCACAGAACGTGAGGGTAGCAGAGTTATTATAACTCTTGGAGAGCAGGTATTTTTTTTCCCAATTAAGGAAAGCAAATGGCGAACCCAGCAGTAAAGCGTAGCTGGCTGCGTATGATTTAGCAATGTTTTTCACGCAGCTCACACGTCTCCACAGGCGTAAGGACGGACAGAGGCTGGACAAATAGATTTGTTTTCAGTTTTTTCCCACCAACAGGCAGCACTGCGTATATTCAATGAACCTGAGAAGTTTAATAACTGTGCTGTGTCCCTGCTTATGTGTCACAGAACGTGAGGGTAGCAGAGTTATTATAACTCTTGGAGAGCAGGTATTTTTTTTCCCAATTAAGGAAAGCAAATGGCGAACCCAGCAGTAAAGCGTAGCTGGCTGCGTATGATTTAGCAATGTTTTTCACGCAGCTCACACGTCTCCACAGCCCGTAAGGACGGACAGAGGCTGGACAAATAGATTTGTTTTCAGTTTTTTCCCACCAACAGGCAGCACTGCGTATATTCAATGAACCTGAGAAGTTTAATAACTGTGCTGTGTCCCTGCTTATGTGTCACAGAACGTGAGGGTAGCAGAGTTATTATAACTCTTGGAGAGCAGGTATTTTTTTTCCCAATTAAGGAAAGCAAATGGCGAACCCAGCAGTAAAGCGTAGCTGGCTGCGTATGATTTAGCAATGTTTTTCACGCAGCTCACACGTCTCCACAGGCGTAAGGACGGACAGAGGCTGGACAAATAGATTTGTTTTCAGTTTTTTCCCACCAACAGGCAGCACTGCGTATATTCAATGAACCTGAGAAGTTTAATAACTGTGCTGTGTCCCTGCTTATGTGTCACAGAACGTGAGGGTAGCAGAGTTATTATAACTCTTGGAGAGCAGGTATTTTTTTTCCCAATTAAGGAAAGCAAATGGCGAACCCAGCAGTAAAGCGTAGCTGGCTGCGTATGATTTAGCAATGTTTTTCACGCAGCTCACACGTCTCCACAGCCCGTAAGGACGGACAGAGGCTGGACAAATAGATTTGTTTTCAGTTTTTTCCCACCAACAGGCAGCACTGCGTATATTCAATGAACCTGAGAAGTTTAATAACTGTGCTGTGTCCCTGCTTATGTGTCACAGAACGTGAGGGTAGCAGAGTTATTATAACTCTTGGAGAGCAGGTATTTTTTTTCCCAATTAAGGAAAGCAAATGGCGAACCCAGCAGTAAAGCGTAGCTGGCTGCGTATGATTTAGCAATGTTTTTCACGCAGCTCACACGTCTCCACAGCCCGTAAGGACGGACAGAGGCTGGACAAATAGATTTGTTTTCAGTTTTTTCCCACCAACAGGCAGCACTGCGTATATTCTATGAATAATAACTGTGTTGTGGCCCTGCCTATACAATTCTTTCCCTGCAGTATCAATGGAGGGTGGAATGCTCTGCAGAGGCGATTTTGAGAAGCCCAAAAAAAATGCAGCACAGCTAACAGCAGCCTGGACAGTACTGCACACGGATAAATATGGCCCTAGAAAGGACCGTTGAGGTTCTTGAAGGCTACACTCACTCCTAACACTCTCCCTGCCTATGCAGCACTTCTGTCCCTAATGCCGGGTGCAACGGTCTGCAGAGGCGATTTTGAGAAAAAAAAAAAATCCCACTGCTAACAGCAGCCAACACACAGCTATCAGTGGCCCTAATAAGGACCTTTGGGGGGTCTTGAAGCCTACACTAACTACCAATTCTTTCCCTACAGCAGCTCCGGTACAAACAGCACTGTCCCTCATCTAACTCACACCGCATCTGAGGCGAGCCGCGGGAGGGGCCGACTTTTATATTAGGCGAACACCTGATCTCGCCAGCCACTCACAGCAGGGGGGTGGTATAGGGCTTAAACGTTGCAGGGGGAAGTTGTAATGCCTTCCCTGTCTTTCAATTGGCCAGAAAAGCGCGCTAACGTCTCAGGGAAGGAAGTGAAAGTAACCAGAACACCGCATGGTGTTCGTCACGAATAACGAACATCCCGAACACCCTAATATTCGCACGAATATCAAGCTCGGACGAACGCGTTCGCTCATCTCTAGTTTCTATAAAATGTTTCTTTTATAGTAACCCTGTATAAGTGAAAATGAACTGTTAAGTCTACAAAATGTAAGTTTGCTAGTATAATTTCGTGCCATTTCTAACTCTAATTTAGCAAAATGTTGCAGAATAGACCTCATGGGAGCGAAATATATTATCTTTACAGCACCTGTTGCTTAGTGATGAACATTTCAGAAATAATAAGTATGTGTATTAGACTGAAGGAAACTGGTAAGAAATGTAAAATGTAGGTTTCTTTATATGTTCAACACGAAAATTCCTTTTTCTGTTTGAAGTGTTTTATAATGCACATCCATTTTGCATTTCTTGGTTAGTTTCATATAATGGGTTAATGAAGCTAGAAATGCATTGACATTTATCTTCCCTATTTGTACCAAGGTTCCTTTGATGGTATGATCATTGTTATTTACTGTGAATCGTTAGCGCTACTGTTTAGTAATATTTTGTAGAAGCTAATTTACTGAGTGACATTTTACTACATTTACATTGTAATTCAGGAAACTAGAAAAGTGAGAGCCTTCTGTGAATTCAGCTCAGCTTGTTAATGCACAACAATTCTTTACTTTATGTTCAATTTCTATCCAAATAAGATTCTCAGTATATCATAGGCAGAGTTGCCAACTGTCCAGAAATTCCTGGACAGTCCGTAAAATAAGGGCACTTTTTCCAGTGTCTGTACAGTAAAATAGATGCATCTGTAATATTTTTGAAGCTGTTAGTACTTGAGCAGATGATTATTATGGCTGTAATTATCATCATTTTACAGTTGAAAGTAACTGCTGGTAAGGAGTTCATATCCGTTTCTGATCTATAGACATGCATTACTTAGAATCTTTATCATTCATTATGGTTTTCTGTTGAGTCCAAAAAAAATTGACTTTCCATAATTTTTGCATACATTGTTCAGAAGAAAGAGAAAATCAGTTTGTCAACCATGACCAGAGGTGGGTACAACGTTTATTCCTTCTCATCTTTTATATTTTGAAAAGTACAATCTATTTTAAACTATGCGCAAAAACAGACCCTATTATTGCAGTTTTTTCTTAGGCTTATTTTGCTTTTTTGGCAGAAGCGCCTGTAGCCAGAGTTTGTAGTTCCTTTAGGACACACCTCTTTTATGCTAAAACGGGCCATTTGTATTTCTTCACAGTAGTAAAATGGATGTTGCCCTCCAGAAGATGCCCCAATGCAGCCAAAGCCCCCCCAATCGCATGGGAATACAGCCACATATCTGGGGAACATTGTGGTTCTGTCAAAAATTAATAAAAATAGTGGTATGGGGGGTCACTCATAGTACAGTGGTTTCACTGTAAACAAAAGAAGGCCAACATAGGGTTTCCTAAATCACAAACAGCAACAAGTAAGGCAGTAAGTGTGGTGCTTGTTTAAAAAGCAATGTCATAAGTTTTCAAAGGACAAATTCTTCTAGGTGAACAGAACTCTCAAGCACAGGCCTGCTCCAAGAAACAGCTGTAGAGTTACCAAAAATTACGCTAAGCAAGACAGCAGGCATGGCGCTTGTTTTAAAAGCAATGTCATAAATTTACAAAGGACAAATTCTACCAGGTGAACAGAACACCCATGTATTAGCCTTCAAGAAAATGCTGTAGAGCTACAGATGTGCTTTAGAAAATTTTTATTTTGGGAGAATGAAAAGGAGGATGAGGAAACATGGTGGAGTCAGGAGAAGAAGAGCAACAGCAACAGCACCACCAACAACAGCACCTTTAGGACAGAGTGTGCTCCGCATAGAAACAGGAGAGCTGTAGCTTTATATTTCCATATTGACATATTTTTCATTTCGAGGGGGAAGTAGAATGAGGAAACATGACCAAAACAGGAGAAGGAGAGCTGCCCAGTCTGGTCTATGATATAAATGTATGTTCCATCATATTTGATTAAAACTTGTCAGCATGCTAACAAATCAGTAAAATCTGCCATCGGGGTGCAGAAGTCAAGTGAAATCCACTCCTGGTTCAACTTTATAAATAATAATAATCTTTATTTGTATAGATGTCAGATACCCGCAGCACAGAATAGAGGAATCCGGACAGTAATGTGGGGTCACCAGCTGGGGACAGGGTCGGATTCTGCTGCGGGATCCCGCATGCGGAATCTGGCCCAGTTGAGTGCAGGCGGCCTAAGTTTTGCAAGTAATCAAAACAATTCCTGGGGCCCGGCCCAACCCACCCCTCAGCAATATGCACATCATCGCTTCAGTCAAGTAAACAAAGATTTGACTAGAAATGAAGGATACATACAGTAGCTTTGTAGTAGAAAAAATATGACAAATTAGAAAAATATATCACTTTTGTGAGCGTACTTGAGAAGCAGCAAGCAAGACATTCTTTTTTTATACTGTGATTTGTTAAGAAGTAAAAAACAAACCATACAGCTCTCGATGCAATGTTGTTTCTCATCTTGCAAAGCCAGAACATGTGGTCAGGTCGCCTGTACTGCAGTGTACAGTAATTTAGAAGAGCCCGCTCCAACTTATTCCTGCAATAACAGCTGTGTTACAAACTGACCCTTTGGCAGAGCGTGGGTGCAGTGCTCTTTTTATATGTCACTGTCTGCCTACATTACAAGTTACTTTTCTGCCCACACAAAGTAGCTACTGATGGTCACAACTTCATTATTATGTGAGAAAGCAGGAGGTTACAAAGGTGTCATTTAAAAAATGAATTAAGGTTAATTCTACCTATCATTAGAGATGTGAATTCTGTCTCTGTGATCTTGTTAGTATTCTCATATTCAGTATCTTTTGTAGTTAGCTGTTTCCTAGTAATTCAATGCTAACGTTTACATTAATCCTCTTGCTAAAATTTGCATTGATCATCATTTTACTGTACACATTTTTTACTTGCATATCTGTACCATCTGAGTCATCATAAGCCTATTACTTGCTTCACTCACCAGGTCTTATTCATGTGCGGATTTCTAATCATTAGCAGTTAAAACTGTTACTTTCCTTGAAGCTGGTTTGGACGAGGACTGCCAAATCTTCCTTATGTGTAACTTACAAAGAGAATCAATATATATTGCTTTTGCTCTGGTACGCTACACTGGAATTGCTTCATAAACTCAACCCTGCAATTCCACTAACTTGCTGGAGATGTGGTATGTCCAGGGCATGTTTATCACATATATATTGGGACTGCCCATTAATAGGTTTTTTTTGGACAGAGGTCATACTACTTATCCACCAAATTTTTGGGTTTCAATGCAGATTTAAAAAAATCTCAGCAGTCAGTAGAGAACGGTGAGAATTTTAAAATCTGCATTGGTACCCTGTATCTTGGGCCCATCTAACCATAGCGGGCACAACAACTCGGCAGATCTCCTGATTCCACAGGATAGGGGGTACGACAGGAGGACCCCATACATTTACACAACGTATACCGGGATTTGGAGGTGCTAGTGGAATTTCCCAGGAAAGAACCCCACTGGGCACCGGGTAAGTCCCGTTTATTTCAGTTACCATTTTACATTAACAAGATTAGGTAATTAGCGGAGCTCTGTCCTAAGTTTTGAAATTTTTGGGTTTGTCAACCTGTTAACACTATGGCAAAGCAGCCATTGTAGTAGCATGTTTGAGCCACTAGTGGCCAGATTTCATGAAAATGCTCAGTAGACAAGTGGTTTTCTCTATGTTGGAATTGGCTAATTATGTTTCACCTGTAGAGAGTTTATTAAAAGAGGCGTGAGGCTTTCAGTTGTGGCTCCCAGTTTAGTGAAAAAATAAGCAATGCAAAAGGCTTGTGGGAGATGCAGTGCATGACAGGGTAAGGGACAAATAAGTTGCTTTTGAGGTTTTGAGCACTAGTCCTGTCTGTTAGAGAGGGACAGTATATGTTTAGTAAGAGTCCAGAAGGCCAGGTGCTCATTTACTGTTTCTGTGCTGTGGAGAAATGGTAGAGTTGGAAGGGACCTCCAGGGTCATCTGGTCCAACCCCCTGCTCAGTGCAGGATTTACTAAATCATCCCAGACAGATATTTGTCCAGCCTATGTTTGAAGACTTCCACTGAAAGAGAACTGACTACCTCCCGTGGTAATCTATTCCACTCATTGATCACTCTCACTGTCAGAAAGTTTTTTCTAATATCTAATTTGTGTCTCCTCCCTTTCAGTTTTATCCCATTGCATCTAGTCTTTCCTTGTACAAATGAAAATAGGGCTGATCCCTCTGCACCGTGACAGCCCTTTAGATATTTGTAGACAGCTATTAAGTTTCCTCTCAGCCTTCTTTTTTGCAAGCTAAATATTCCCAGATCCTTTAATCGTTCCTCATAGGACATGATTTGCAGACTGCTCACCATCTTGGTAACTTTTCTCTGAACTTCTCCAGTTTGCCTATGTCTTTTTTAAAGTGGGGTGCCCAGAACTAGACACAGTACTCCAGATGAGGTCTGACTAAGGAAGAGTAGAGGGGGATAATTACCTCACGTGATCTAGACTCTATGCTTCTCTTAATACATCCCAGAATTGTGTTTGCCTTTTTGGCTGCTGCATCACATTGTTGACTCATGTTCAGTCTATAATCTATTAGTATACCCAATCCTCTTCACATGTGCTGTTACTTAGCCCAATTCCTCCAGTTCTGTATGTGCTTTTTCATTTTTCTTGCCCAGATGTAGAACTTTGCATTTCTCCTTGTTAAATACCATTCTGTTTGTCACTGCCCACTGTGCAAGCTTTTCTAGATCTTTTGAATACTCTCTCTTTCTTCCCCAGTGTCAGCCACCCCTCCTAGCTTTGTGTCGTTGGCAAGTTTCCCATCAATTCCTTCCTCCAGATCATTTATAAAAATGTTGAACAACACCGGGCCTAGGACAGAGCCTTGTGGTACCCCACTTGATACATTCTTCTACTTAGACGTGCAGCCATTTATGACCACTTTTTTGAGTACGATCACTCAGCCAGTTGTCTAGTCAATCCCATATTTGGTCCTTTTTTCAATAAGTGTAGTATGAGATACTTTGTCAAATGCTTTGCTAAGGTCAAGATAAACTATATCTACCTCATTTCCCTGATCAACCCTGATCGGTGATACTGTCATAAAAGAAAATTAGATTCGTCTGGCATGACTTTTTTGTTACAAACCCATGCTGGCTCTGGTTAATTACTGCATTTTCATCTAAGTACTTGCATGCATGCTGTTTAATAATTTGTTTAACGCTCTTTCCTGATATAGAAATCAGGCTCACAGGCCTGTAGTTTCCTGGATCCACATTCTTCCCATTTTTGAAGATAGGGACAACATTTGCCCTTTTCTAATCTTCTGGGACTTCTCCTGTTCTCCAGGAATTCTCAAAGATTATGGTGAGTGGTTCAGCAATGAGCTCCGCTGCTTCCTTTAATATCCTAGGATGTAATTCATCTGGACCTTGAGACCTTAATTCATGTAAGTTAGCAAAGTGTTCCCTCACCATCTCTTGGCTTATAGATAGCCTGCATTCTTTAATTCCCCCAATAGCACAGGGAAGATCACTTGATGTTGCATCTACTTTATGAGAGAAAGCAGATACAAAATAGGAATTTAAAAGTTTGGCCTGCTCAACATCATTTTTAACCAATTTACAATTTTTATCCTGTAAAGTTCCTATAGCATCTTTGACTTTTCTTTTGCTTTTGACATACCCACAAATCCTTTTTTATTGCTTTTGGCCTCTGTTGCAAGCCTCAATTTGCTGTGAAGCACTAAAGCTCGAAGGATTCAGATTGAAAAGAAACCTTGGTGTGTAAGCGAATTTACTGTATGGAGCAATAGTTTTATGCAGGAAGATGACAATGCTAGTGAGTGACTAATCACACAGGTGTCACAACACATACTTACTCAGTGTTTTCCCCAGTGTGATTAAGATGAATTACACAAAATACTTTGAACATACTAACTGAAGCATATTGCTTAATATTTTGTGACAGAAAGCAAACCTCACCAACTTTTATTCTAGATTTATACGTTAGAGTTAAAGATGTTAGGAATTTAGAATTTCTGCTGCTTTTAACAAAAACAAGGTGGACCAATTCACTGTTATATGGGCCTTATGGGACACCTTTTGAATTAACTGTCAATTATAAACATTCCTTGATTCTACCCTTCTGTGTCTTGTCTTGTAATCATCCCTCTTAACTATTTTTATGACTTCAATTGTACTTGGTTTTTATATTGACTGCTTTTGTCTGGTAGATATTTTAATCTGATAATATTCTCATGATACTTGGATCTTTATTGTAGGAGTATAAATTTTCCTATTTTTCATTTTTTCATTACTTTACTGCATCTTATTGCTGTGTGCTAAAACTTTAATAAAAATAGTTTTAAAAACTTCCCATTGACTCTGAGAAACTTTTTGATAGGATCAGCTGGTCAGTCTTTTAACACACCCTACAATTCATAAATTTGGAATTAACCATTATTGCATTGATTCTTGGAATTGAAGGCGATGGTTAGATTAGGCCCCATGTAAGATTTGTCAATAGAATGGAATTACAGTGACACTTTACCAAACATTAAAGCATACCTGTATTATTAGGTAACTTTTCAGAATAAGCTGTGTAAACATGAGAAATAACACTATTTCTGGTCATTATATGACTTGCATCTGCCAATTATCAGGATTTTCCCCCTCTGCAGGCTGTATTTGTAATTCTCAGCTTTCTTTGAACTGGTGAGAGGAGTCTAGCTGTTATACACTGCACATAAAGAAAACTGCAAACTCTGCTCCCTGTCTGTAAAGCCCATGTACACAGCAAAATAATATCATCATGTGGGACACTAGGGAAGTACTGAGTAGTAGAGACGGGAATAAATAACAATAAATAACTTACCATTAGCTGTAACAGCATAGCTATGTGTGTCTCTGCTCCCCCACTCCCTCCTTCTCCTCTTCATTTTACAGATTTAGGGCTAATGCCCATGGGTGGATTAATGGCGCATTCCCCGTGGCGTAAATCCATGGCGGAATAACGCAGCTATAAGGTTCTATTGAACCTAATAGTTCAGTCCTCACATGAGGGATTCTGCCGCGGATTTACGCCACGGGAAAAAAATCACGGCATGTTCTATTTTACCGTGTTTTTCTGCGGCGCGAGGTCTTTATTAATATAGTATTAATGGAGATCACAGAAAAACTCTGTAAAAAGCATGTTGCATGTAAATACGGGACTGAACAGGGTACAAAGTGTGTAGTGAGTGAGTTCTCACTCAGTGTAAACAGGCAGTCATTTATCTTTGAACGACTGCCTATTCAAAGTGAATGGAGGCAGGTGGCCAGAATAAATCTCCTGCTCGCTCTGCCTGCATTCATTGTAAAAGCACATGAGTGATAAGGCTTGGGGCATCTGTCAGGTGCTTATGCGCCTGATGGTCATTTCGTATAAAGCCACCCTTATATATGCAGCATGAGTCTTTTCCCACTTTTACTTTCTGTGCTCTTTCTTGCTATTACTGTTACTAGAGACGGGCATCACTCAATATAGGCCAGAAAATTAGAAGGGAGTCCCCTAGTGGCCAACACTTTACAGTGATTCAACACAAAAACGTCATTTTTGGTAAATAAAGTGATTTGTGCTTTTGCTAGCTATCACATAAGCACAATGGGGGAAATTTTTTAAGATTGGTATTTCAAACATTTAATATTATTCCCTTGGGTGCACTATGTGCATAATACACGAGGAGGCATAGCCTCTTCATTTATTAGGTGTATCTTAGCACCTTCATGTGCTTACAACCTGGCATATATTTCTGATATAATTTACACCAGTTTCTGGTGTAGACTATTCATAAATGTGTTGATCCATGGTGGCCAAGTCCCCTCCCGAGTGTCACTCCACCTTTTCAGGAAACACTTTTTGCACAAGCAAGCCTTATGCAAAATTTTGTGTCTTCCGTATGCCAGAAACTGACGGAAAATGTTTTATAAATGTCCCCTAATTTGTTTGAAAACTCAGTAAACATTTCATTATGGTACTGAAAGATCATAGTATACCTATAGAATAACCCTGGATGATGCCAATGTGCCACTGCAGTATCTGTCAATCTTTTTTTATGGTTTCCAAGTCCATTGGAATAGCTGTGAGTTCTGCACAGATAATTTCACATTAGTGTTCTGTAAATCTTTATTGCAAACTGCTGTTTGGTAATTCAATTCATCCTGTACATACTTTAATAAAAATTCAGGAGCTTTCTTCAGTCAGTAGTGATTGGAAAACCCGATACTTCAGTAAATAATCTGGTCTCATAGTGAAAGTTTATTATAAAATCTAAGTAAAGGATGATGATAATTTATCTGTTGTTGCCAACGTTCGGTCACCTTGTGGATTAGCATACGCCATGCTTCCCTGTCTTTGGCCGCTTCCTTCAGATTTTCCATAGTCATGTTCGTGTCAAACCTAATTGAGTCTAGCCAGTGCGTTCTTTGGCGTCCTCTTCTTCTGGACCCACTGACTGTGACAAGCATTAATGTTGTTTCCAGAGAATTGGCTTGTATGACATGACTTACTACTTATTTACTTTGTAAATACAAAATAAATAAGTAGTAAGTGAGAAATAAGGAATAAAAAACAAGTGAATATATGATCACAGAGATCGAGGCAGCAACAGAATCTACCTCCCACATAGGAGAAATTAAAAGGAGAAATTCTGGCTAACCGCAAACAAGAACCACCTTACATATTGATTGGCCCATTCTTGACCAGTCAGTTATGTGTTAATTATTTAACACATTGCTGGTCACATTGGATAGTTTTGCTTAGCTCTGTTTCAACCAGACAGGAAAACTTGAATTTACAGGTTTATCCGTCTCAGTACAAATTTTTTTTCTTAGATAACATGAAGAAATTCAGTCACTGCTGACATAGGCCAAATGTCAAGTCAATATATACAGGCCCAGTTACAGAATCTGTCAAACTCACAGTATATTGGCAATTAGTAAATGTAAAAACTGTACCAACAATTGACATTAATTATTATTCTTCATCATCAGTCGTTAAATAGAACTCTACGTTGATAAAAGTTTGCAAACACATTCCTGGTATAAAAATGATTTAATTATAGAGCCATGGTTTTCACAGCTGAGGTTCCAACAAATGGAAAATGCCAACTAACATCTCATAATTAAAAATACTGATTCAAAGGTGGGATCAGCTTTGTGTCTTAGAAAACATATTAGCCTTTAGAGAACATATTGAGGTGCATGTATAAAACACCTGTGCTTGGAAATATAAAAGAACAATAATACATTAAATACCGTAAATAAACTGGTAAATGTGAAGATACACGAACACAGGCAAAAATTGTGCCAAATAGATCAGAATTAGAGATGAGCGAGCACCAAAATGTTTGGGTGCTCGTTACTCGAGACGAAATTTTCGCGATGCTCGAGGGTTCGTTTCGAGTAACGAACCCCATTGAAGTCAATGGGCGACTCGAGCATTTTTGTATATCGCCGATGCTCGCTAATGTTTTCATTTGTGAAAATCTGGGCAATTCAAGAAAGTGATGGGAACGACACAGCAACGGATAGGGCAGGCGAGGGGCTACATGTTGGGCTGCATCTCAAGTTCCCAGGTCCCACTATTAAGCCACAATAGCGGCAAGAGTGGCCCCCCCCCCTCCCAACAATTTTTACTTCTGAAAAACCCTCATTAGCAAGACATACCTTAGCTAAGCACCACACTACCTCCAACAAAGCACAATCACTGCCTTCATGACACTCCACTGCCACTTCTCCTGGGTTACATGCTGCCCAACCCCCCCGCACGCCCCAGTGTCCACAGCGCACACCAAAGTGTCCCTGCGCAGCCTTCAGCTGGCCTCATAGCCACACCACCCTCATGTCTATTTATAAGTGCGTCTGCCATGAGGAGGAACCGCAGGCACACACTGCAGAGGGTTGGCACGGCCAGGCAGCGACCCTCTTTAAAAGGGGCGGGGCGATAGCCCATAATGCTGTACAGAAGCAATGAGAAATCCAATCTTGTGCCACCTCCATCAGGAGCTGCACACGTGGGCATAGCAATGGGGAACCCATGTGCCACACACTATTCATTCTGTCAAGGTGTCTGCATACCCCAGTCAGACCGGGGTTTTTTTATAAATAGTCACAGGCAGGTACAACTCCGCAATGGGAATTCCGTGTGCACCCACAGCATGGGTGGCTCCCTGGAACCCACCGGCAGTACATAAATGTATCCCACTGCAGTGCCCAGCACAGCTGAGGTAACGTCAGGTTTAATGCAGGTGGGCTTCGTCCCACACTGCATGCCCCAGTCAGACTGGGGTTCTTTAGAAGTGGACACATGGAGTTACAACTCCGTGTGGACCGACAGCATGGGTGGGTCCCAGGAAGCCACTGGCGGTACATAAATATATCCCATTGCATTGCCCATCACAGCTGAGGTAACATCAGGTTTAATGCAGGTGGGCTTCGGCCCACACTGCATGCCCCAGTCAGACTGGGGTTCTTTAGAAGTGGACACATGGAGTTACAACTCCGTGTGGACCGACAGCATGGGTGGGTCCCAGGAAGCAACCAGCGGTACATAAATATATCCCATTGCATTGCCCATTACAGCTGAGGTAACGTCAGGTTTAATGCAGGTGGGCTTCGGCCCACACTGCATTCCGCAATCAGACTGGGGTTCTTTAGAAGTGGACACATGGAGTTACAACTCCGTGTGGACCGACAGCATGGGTGGCTCCCTGGAACCCACCGGCGGTACATAAATATATCCCATTGCAGTGCCCAGCACAGCTGAGGTAACGTCAGCTTTAATGCAGCTGGGCTAAAAATTACTAGGATTACAATGTAGGTGAGGGCCCAAAAAAATTGGTGTACCAACAGTACAAATGTACTTCAGAAAAATTGCCCATGCCCAACCAAGAGGGCAGGTGAAACCCATTAATCGCTTTGGTTAATGTGGCTTAATTTGTAACTATGCCTGTAGGCAGCCCAGTTAAAATAAAAATTGGTTCACGTGCAAGTTTCAACGCTTTATTGAATTGAGAATTGAAATGTATAAACATTGTTTACAAAAGTTATATGACTGAGCCTTGTGGGCCTAAGAAAAATTGCCCGTTCGGCATGATTACGTGAGGTTTCAGGAGAAGGAGCAGGAGGAGGAGGATGAATATAATACACAGATTGATGAAGCTAAAAGGTCCACGTTTTTTATGGTGATAGAGAACGATGCTTCCATCCGCGGGTGCAGCCTACGTATGGTTTAGGTATCACTGCTGTCCGCTGGTGGAGAAGAGAACTCTGGGGAAATCCAGGCTTTGTTCATCTTTATGATTGTAAGCCTGTCGGCACTGTCGGTTGACAGGCGGGTACGCTTATCCGTGATGATTCCCCCAGCCGCACTAAACACCCTCTCTGACAAGACGCTAGCCGCAGGACAAGCAAGCACCTCCAGGGCATACAGCGCTAGTTCAGGCCACGTGTCCAGCTTCGACACCCAGTAGTTGTAGGGGGCAGAGGCGTCACGGAGGACGGTCGTGCGATCGGCTACGTACTCCCTCACTATCCTTTTACAGTGCTCCTGCTGACTCAGCCTTGACTGGGGAGCGGTGACACAGTCTTGCTGGGGAGCCATAAAGCTGTCAAAGGCCTTGGATAGTGTTCCCCTGCTTGTGCTGTACATGCTGCCTGATCTCCGCGCCTCCCCTGCTACCTGGCCCTCGGAACTGCGCCTTCTGCCACTAGCGCTGTCGGATGGGAATTTTACCATCAGTTTGTCCGCCAGGGTCCTGTGGTATAGCATCACTCTCGAACCCCTTTCCTCTCCGAGTATGAGAGTGGAAAGGTTCTCCTTATACCGTGGGTCGAGCAGTGTGTACACCGAGTAATCCGTAGGGGCCAGAATGCATGTAATGCGAGGGTCACGCGAAAGGCATCCTAACATGAAGTCAGCCATGTGTGCCAGGGTACCTGTACGCAACACATGGCTGTCCTCACTCGGAAGATCACTTTCAGGATCCTCCTCCTCCTCAGGCCATACACGCTGAAAGGATGACAGGCAAGCAGCATGGGTACCCTCAGCAGTGGGCCAAGCTGTCTCTTCCCCCTCCTCCTCATGCTCCTCCCCCTCCTCCTCAACGCGCTGAGATATAGACATGAGGGTGCTCTGACTATCCAGCGACATACTGTCTTCCCCCGCCTCCGTTTCCGAGCGCAAAGCGTCTGCCTTTATGCTTTGCAGGGAACTTCTCAAGAGGCATAGCAGAGGAATGGTGACGCTAATGATTGCAGCATCGCCGCTCACCATCTGGGTAGACTCCTCAAAGTTTCCAAGGACCTGGCAGATGTCTGCCAACCAGGCCCACTCTTCTGTAAAGAATTGAGGAGGTTGACTCCCACTACGCCGCCCATGTTGGAGTTGGTATTCCACTATAGCTCTACGCTGCTCATAGAGCCTGGCCAACATGTGGAGCGTAGAGTTCCACTGTGTGGGCACGTCGCACAGCAGTCGGTGCACTGGCAGATTAAACCGATGTTGCAGGGTGCGCAGGGTGGCAACGTCTGTCTTGGAATTGCGGAAATGTGCGCTGAGCCGGCGCACCATTCCGAGCAGGTCTGACAAGCGTGGGTAGCTTTTCAGAAAGCGCTGAACCACCAAATTAAAGACGTGGGCCAGGCATGGCACATGCGTGAGGCTGCCGAGCTGCAGAGCCGCCACCAGGTTACGGCCGTTGTCACACACGACCATGCCCGGTTGGAGGCTCAGCGGCGAAAGCCAGTGGTCGGTCTGCTCTGTCAGACCCTGCAGCAGTTCGTGGGCCATGTGCCTCTTCTCTCCTAAGCTGAGTAGTTTCAGCACGGCCTGCTAACGCTTGGCCACCGCTTGGCCACGCTTGGCCACCGCGTACTTGTGCTTGCGCTCAAACACTTGCGCTAGCAACGGCTGGACGCTGCACTGAGAGACATTGCTGGATGGGGCCGAGGACAGCGGAGGTGAGCGTGTGGGTGCAGGCCGGGAGACGGTAGTGCCTGTGTCCTGAGAGGGGGGTTGGATCTCAGTGGCAGGTTGGGGCACAGGGGGAGAGGCAATGGTGCAAACCGGAGGCGGTAAACGGCCTTCGTCCCACCTTGTGGGGTGCTTGGCCATCATATGTCTGCGCATGCTGGTTGTGGTGAGGCTGGTGGTGGTGGCTCCACGGCTGATCTTGGCGCGACAAACCTTGCAAACCACAGTTCATCGGTCGTCTGCACTCAGTGAAAAACTGCCACACCTTTGAGCACCTCGGCCTCTGCAGGGTGGCATGGCGCGAGGGGGCGCTTTGGGAAACAGTTGGTGGATTATTCGGTCTGGCCCTGCCTCTACCCCTGGCCACCGCACTGCCTCTTCCAACCTGCCCTGCTGCTGCACTTGCCTCCCCCTCTGAAGACCTGTCCTCAGTAGGCTTAGCAAACCAGGTGGGGTCAGTCAGCTCATCGTCCTGCTGCTCTTCCTCCGAATCCTCTGTGCGCTGCTCCCTCGGACTTACTGCAATTACTACTACCTGAGTGATAGACAACTGTGTCTCATCGTCGTCATCCTCCTCACCCACTGAAAGCTCTTGAGACAGTTGCCGGAAGTCCCCAGCCTCATCCCCCGGACCCCGAGAACTTTCCAAAGGTTGGGCATCGGTCACGACAAACTCCTCTGGTGGGAGAGGAACCATTGCTGCCCATTCTGGGCAGGGGCCCGAAAACAGTTCCTGGGAGTCTGCCTGCTCCTCAGAATGTGTCATTGTAATGGAGTGAGGAGGCTAGGAGGAAGGAGGAGCAGCAGCCAGAGGATTCAGAGTTGCAGCAGTGGACGGCATAAAACTCTGGGTGGTCGATAGATTGCTGGATGCACTTTCTGCCATCCACGACAGGACCTGCTCACACTGCTCATTTTCTAATAAAGGTCTACCGCGTGGACCCATTAATTCTGAGATTAATCTGGGGATGCCAGAAACGTGCCTCTCTCCCAATCCGGCAGCAGTCGGCTACGATGCACCTGGATCAGGAGCTCGGCCTGTGCCCACACCCTGACTTGGGCCTCCGCGTCCTCGCCCGCGTCCTCTAGGCCTACCCCTACCCCTCAGCATAGTGTATTACCAGTAGTGCAGAAACAGAACGCTGTAATTAAATGTGCCACTTATTGGCCTGTGGTTGGAGGCTGACTTCGCTTACGGAACGCACAGCAGAGCCAGGAAAGAATTTTGCGCAAGCCTGTAGTGAGACGTAGCTGCGTATGACTGAGCTAGTGGAATTCACAGCGCAGATGCAGTCAAGTGTCCAAAGGCCACTAGTAGGCCTTAAGTATTTTGCTTCTATTTTTTTAAAGGCTGAGCTGAGACAGCAGACAGATACTGTAGGCAGCGTATATATGTATACTGTTTCCCTCTGGACGGGATGACGGTGGTGATGTAACGGGCAACGCAGAGCCAGGAAACAATTTTGCGCAAGCCTGCTGTAACACTTAGCTGCGTATTCATTAGGACTACTACTCCCAGCAGACACGCAGTACACTCAAGGCGGTCACAGGCAGCCCAAAGATAGTATTTTTCCCAAATTTGTTTGAAAAAGCCCACTGCCTATATAGACAGTATATCTCTTTCACCTTTCCCACTGTCCATGCCTCACCAGTACTGGCCCTATACTCTGTGCCCGATATACAAAAAAAAAAAAATAATGGAACACTGCTCACAGCAGCCTCAACAGTACTGCACACGGTCAGATTGGGCTCTAAGAAGGACCGTTGGGGTTCTTCAAGCCTAAAATAACTCCTAACGCTCTCCCTATAGCAGCAGCAGCATCAGCAGCACTGTCCCTGATCTCTGTCAGAATGCATCTGTGGCGAGCCGCGGGCGGGGCAGATTTAAATACTGCGGTGACACCTGATCTCCCCAGCCACTCACTGCAGGGGGGTGGCATAGGGCTGGAACATCACAGGAGGAAGTTGTAATGCCTTCCCTGTCTTTCTATTGGCCAGAAAAGCGCGCAAATGTCTCAGAGATGAAAGTGAAAGAAACTCCAACATAGCGTGGTGCTCGTCTCGAGTAACGAGCATCTCGAACACCCTAATACTCGAACGAGCATCAAGCTCGGACGAGTACGTTCGCTCATCTCTAATCAGAATGATGCATAAAGAATAATCTAGCGTAACGCACTAAACGTGTGAGGAATTTTTCCCCTTATGTCACCTCATGGCTGGAGTACTTTATACCAATATTTTCCACCAAAATATACAATTTTTCTAGACACAAAAAGTATCTAAAACACATGATAATTTTTGCACTTGCCATATACACCTCTTTTTGTGGTGTGCAATTTGTGTCAAAAGTCTAGAGAATTTTGCTAAGCAAAACTTTTCAAAAATGACCATGAGGTTATAAGTAAGGCTCTGCTCACATCATGTTATGCATCTGGCATACATGTACAAAACAGCTCTTGATTTATATGTCAAAAATATCCACGGGGCTCCATTCACTCGATAAAGTGTGCCATCGACCAGTGTATATTAATATATCTTTTTTTCCATTATGGGAAAGGGAAATAGACAGCTCCATTCTATAAAAAGGTATAAAGTAAAAAAAGAATGTCATGTAGTATGTGTGTGTTTTTTAACAATAGTAACCTATTGTATCTCAGTTTATGCTTATGTAGTGAGATACATTGCAGCTTTTCTTCAGAGGTATACTTTGGGAGAGCCTCCGCATAGCCACCTCTTAGGGCTTCTACCCACTAGCGTTTTTTTAACGCTGCCATATCGCTGCATTTTTTCCTGCAAATGTCAATGGGACTTTCTAATGTTAAAATCACATCACACGAAAATCGCAGAAGCGCAAACCTGCTATTTTTGTGCGATGCGATTTTACCATGGAAAAGTCCCATTGACATTTACATTAAAAAAAACGCAGCAATATCGCAGCATTAAAGGAGATGTCCCGCGCCGAAACGGGTTTTTTTTTTTTTAAACCCCCCCCCCGTTCGGCGCGAGACAACCCCGATGCAGGGGTTAAAAAAACCACCCGCACAGCGCTTACCTGAATCCCGGCGGTCCGGCGTCTTCATACTCACCTGCTGAAGATGGCCGCCGGGATCCTCTGTCTTCATGGACCGCAGGGCTTCTGTGCGGTCCATTGCCGATTCCAGCCTCCTGATTGGCTGGAATCGGCACGTGACGGGGCGGAGCTACACGGAGCTACACGGAGCCCCATAGAGAAGAGGAGAAGACCCGGACTGCGCAAGCGCGGCTAATTTGGCCATCGGAGGGCGAAAATTAGTCGGCACCATGGAGACGAGGACGCCAGCAACGGAGCAGGTAAGTATAAAACTTTTTATAACTTCTGTATGGCTCATAATTAATGCACAATGTACATTACAAAGTGCATTATTATGGCCATGCAGAAGTGTATAGACCCACTTGCTGCCTCGGGACATCTCCTTTAAAAAAATGCTAGTGGGTTAAAGCCCTTATGAAGGCTTTACATGAGACATGAAGAAAGTCTAACTCCTTCTGCAATGTCAAAAGCTGTAAAGGGAGAATTTACCAAGATCTGCCTTTCATATGACAGTCTTAAGCTTGCTGGAGGAAGAAGTGCCAACAGCATTAAGAGGTGCACATATTCTGCAATTTCTGATATTGTCATTAAAATTAATAGAGTGGCAGCTTGCATGCACCTACTCTGCTCATTCATGGAAGGGACCCCTCAGGACCACCATTCTTTAGATTAGTGGATGTTTTAGCAGTCGGATTCCCATTGATTATAAAGCAGAGGTCAGGTTTGGTATTGCAGGCCAAGTAGCCATTGAAGTGAATAGGAACTTTGCCTATAAAAGCAACCCAGGCTACAGCAGTGCAAACAGAGCTTCCTGCAGAAATTAGCACAGTGCATGAGCACAAGAGCCCAGCAAACAGCTGATTGGCAGGGGTCCTGGGAGATGGGTCCCAACCAATCTACTATAGATGGCCTATTCTATAGATAGACCCATCAATAGCTTGCAACTACACAACCCCTTTAAAGGGGTTGTCCGGCGCCGAAACGGGTTTTTTTTTTTTTCAACCCCCCCCCCC
Organism: Eleutherodactylus coqui; assembly: GCF_035609145.1. NCBI lineage: Eukaryota > Metazoa > Chordata > Amphibia > Anura > Eleutherodactylidae > Eleutherodactylus > Eleutherodactylus coqui. The sequence goes on along the minus strand of NC_089837.1, from coordinate 162,412,195 downwards.
CTGCTCGGCGCGAGACAACCCCGATGCAGGGACTGAAAAAAAGAACAGCACAGCGCTTACCTGAATCCCGGCGCTCCGGTGACTTCTATACTTACCGGTGAAGATGGCCGCCGGGATCCTCTACCTCCGTGGACCGCAGCTCTTCTGTGCGGTCCATTGCCGATTCCAGCCTCCTGATTGGCTGGAATCGGCACGTGACGGGGCGGAGCTACACGGAGCTACACGGAGCCCCATAGAGAACAGCAGAAGACCCGGACTGCGCAAGCGCGGCTAATTTGGCCATCGGAGGGCGAAAATTAGTCGGCTCCATGGGAACGAGGACGCCAGCAACGGAGCAGGTAAGTATAAAACTTTTTATAACTTCTGTATGGCTCATAATTAATGCACAATGTATATTACAAAGTGCATTAATATGGCCATACAGAAGTGTATAGACCCACTTGCTGCCGCGGGACAACCCCTTTAAGTGCTAGAATGAAGGGAAGTTGCCGTCTAGCCTCCAGCACTGAAATGAGTGCGTCAGGTTTTTGGCTATGTTCACACACAAAGGATACAGTTGGAATTTTGTAACTAAAGTAGAGTGCATAGCAAGTGAAAGAGGTTTGGCAAAACCCTATATACATGCGGCATAGAAAATTTGATGGCATGGTGTGGATCTTCAGATACTGAACCTGACCCACCTTTCATTCATTGTCACCTCTGCTGCAAAATCTGCGTATAATATGGATTTCATATCCTTACTGAATTTATTACATTGCAAAACAAACTGCAGAAATGTAACACTGTATAAATGGTAAGAGTTAACTTCGTAGTGAAATCAAGGGAATATATATTTTTTACCGCTGTTGTGAAAGGGATTGAAATACTGTCTAAACACTGCAACTGCAACCCAGTTATATTTGATAGGGGAAAGAGTGTGGATTAATAATTCATGTCTTCTGGCTGAATAAGTGAATTATTTGATGTTATTATAATACTATTTATTTAAAGGTTTTCGGGAATATAAATAATGAGGCTTAGCTGTGTAATTGTGCGCTGCGCTTCATGCAATAATGAGGTCATTCATCTGGACGCCAGTTGTTTTCCTCTACTCCTTGTGGGTCTGTATAACCTGCTGTATGAACAGCTGAGAACCTCAATGGGGCATAAACAGAATGCTGATTACATTGGAAATCAGACACTTTATTGGGTTCTGGTAATGTGTCGGCAGCCTGTGTTCTCTTTTCTCCGTTATATGTGACACTTGTCACTTAGCTATTTCTAAATCATGAGGTACAAGACATTAAAGAAGTAGAAGTGACTGAAAGAGGATCTCCATGGACCAGGAAAAAAATCTTTAAAAAAGCCTGTGTGGAAACAGATAGTTCATTCCTGGCATTTTATTGTGTGATTGTTCTCAGCAAGAGAAACCATGAAATCTTGTAGATATAATACCTTTTAATGGCTAACAAAAATACATGATGATGTAGCGAGCTTTTGAACCTACTCAGGATTTTTCCTCAGGTATATTGGAACAGATCTAAAGATGCACTTATATAAATACATATACATATGATCACATAGGAGGGCACAAACATGGTGTGCTTAATTTGCACTTAAAACGAATTCCAGGACAGGATGAGAAGGCACAGACATGATGTGATTAGTATTACTTAGATAAATACCAGAAAGGGATGAGCAGAACAGCAAATATTTAATTAGTCCAGTGACAAGGGCATTTAAAGTTTTATGGTCTCTAAATTCATGTTAGGGGGTCACCAGGCCAGCATGTTACCTCTGCTTAAAGCTTCTCATATCTCATAATCTCCACAGATGCAAAAAAAAACCTCCAAGATTCATTCCATTTTCAAACATATCAAAGATAGTTATAAACTTGTATTCCCAAATTCTTGTATTTATATAAATATATCATTATATCTGTTCCATTATGCCTGAGGAAGAACCCTGAGTAGGTTCGAAAGCTGGCTGTAACATCATGTATTTTTGTTAGCCACTAAAAGGTATCATATCTACAAGATTACTTGGTTTCTCTTATTTAGAACAATCACACGTTGCTCTACTGGCCCATTTAGACCCAACGATGTTCACTCAAAATTCGCTCAAGGTCGTCTTTTGAGCGAGAATCATTAGGTCTAAACACGCGGCCATCGTGCAGTTTTCGTTAACGATTAGCTCATTGCTGTCTTTCAACAAGCTGAAAGACAATGATGAGTCTTATCAGGACTGCGAGCTGAGTTCTCAGCAGGATACCGCTGATACTATTGTTTTAGCTGGTATCCCGCTCAGAGAACACAGTTAGGGAAATATCAAGAAGACAGCGCTCCAGCTGTCTTCCGTATACCCCACTCGGAGTGCTCAGCTGTATAACAGCTGAGCGCTACATGAACACAGCAGGAGTATACAGAAGACAGCGCTCCAGCTGTGTACTGTATACCCCACTCAGGGCGCTCAGCGGGGTACCAGCTGAGCGCTCCGAGAACACAGCAGTATGAAGAAAACAGTGCTGTTGCTGTGTTCTGTATACCTCGCTCCGAGTGCTCAGCTGTATACCAGCTGAGTTCCCCATGAACACAGCAGGAGTATGCAGAAGACAGCGCTCCAGCGGTGTTCTGCATACCCCACTCAGAGTGCTCAGCTGTATTCCAGCTGAGCGCTCCGAGAAGACAAAAGCTGTATGCAGAAGATAGTGGTCCCGCTTGTCTTCTGCATACAGCGTGAACCTTCATTTACACATTTATGCAAAGTGAACGCTCAAAACTGTCACTCAAACTGCCATTTGAGCGAATTTTGAGCGATCATCTTGCCGTGTAAATGCCCACAACGTTTATTGCTCAAAAGAGGGGTTTTTTAACAAATTTTGAGTGATAATCGTTGTGTCTAAATGGGCCCTTATTAACACAGTATTAAACCTTTTTTGTTTTCCTAATGGCATTTTATTTAAACAGTTGCATCTATTGTTCCGGTGAATGATCATTGCTCTGCTGCAGACTACCTTTTCCACCACTCTACATAGTTCTAGTCTGAAAACCTTTTAGACTGAACAATTATTGTTCAGATTTTTGCAAGACCATGGGAATCTGAACAATAATCGTTTAGTGTAAATGCCTGCACAATCTTAACGATAATTGGTTTGTTGTTCGAGTTGTACAGACATAAAAATCAAATGATGTACAACAGCCTGTGTTTACCATGAATGGAGGCAGTTGGGACTGAGTGATCTCTGGACCGCTCCATCTCCATTCACTGAGCGATGAAAGCACAAGAGCTGACAGTCGTCCCGTGTAAGATGGCCCTTAAATCAGACACTGTGTATGTTTATTACTACACTTCAGCTGACACTAGTTAAAGTATCATAGCATCGTGGCATCCTGTCCGATCTTGCAGAAAAAATAGTAGCAGGTAATGTGTCCTAGGGTGTCTTCCATGATGAAGTCCACTTATAACACATGTTTTGGGACCCCGCTTATCAAAGAAGCCATTTGTCAAGGATCCACTCACTTTATATGGGGACCTACTTTTCAGATCTGCACAGGCCCCAATCTTGACTCTGATCTCCAATTTACCACCTGACATCTAGCTTTTGGTTTCTGCCCATCCCACTGCAGGGTGACAAGTCCCAGCCTAACTCTTTGCGCAAATCCTCAGCAGATAGGTTTACACCTCACGTGGTTAGTTGGTACTCTCTTCTAATTGGAATATACCCTCTTTTCCCAGCATGGTGGCGCAGCATGTCAGCATGACTATGCTCCATCTCCATTCTAAGGGCTCATTCACACGGGCAATGTTTATTTATTTTACTCCTTTACCATATTTTTTGCTTTAGAAGACGCTCTTTTCTTCCAAAGCGGAGGAACAAAGTCGCTGCATCTTATAAAACGAATGTGCTGAAATTTGTTGCATCGGCATTTGTTTGTGATCGCGAGTTTAAATGCAGGATTGCGCTAACTAAATCGCGGCCGTGAAAACAAACTTGCAATCGCGCGAACAAATGTGCGATCGCTTACCAGTTTTCTCTCCTTCCCACTGCCACCCATACATGCCGCTGATTGGAGGTGAGAGCCGACGGGAATGCTGCTGCTTCCCCGCCTTCACCAATCTGCGTTTTCTCTTTCTCCTGCCAAACAAGCACCGCTGTGACATGGAGCTCTGGGACTTCAGACCTCTGCTGCACTTTCTTCTCCCTCGCCCGGAATTATCCCCTGCACTGTCCCTGGGTGAGTTCAAAGTATTTTTCACCTATTTTCCCCCTAAAACAGGGGTGTGTTGTATTGTCTGGTGTGTCCTATAAAGCGAAAAATATGATATATATTCTATAGCACTGTACATCACTTAATATAGAGTTCTGTCCCCATTGGGGTTTACAATCTAATTTACCTATTGGTATGTTTTTGGCGTGTGGGAGGAAACCAGAGTACACAGGGAGTACATACAAACTCTGTGAAGTAGTTTATCAGAAACTTCCATTTTGTCAGTAGCAGCCACACATAGAAGACAACAGGAAAGTAATCCTCGATATTCCTGAAGTGCAGCCATTAATTAACCCCTTCATGACATGGCCTATTTTGGCGTTGAGGACCAAGCGATTTTTTGGTATTTTTCCATCTCCATTTTTCAAAAGCCATAACTTTTTTATTTTTCCGTGGACCTGGCCGTATAAGGGCTTGTTTTTTGCGTGGCGAACTGTAGTTTTTATCGATACCAATTTTGGGTACATAGACTATATTGTAAAATTTTTTTTTTTTTTTTAATGATAGCAGAGAGAGAAAACGCATCAATTCTGCCATAGATTTTTTAATTTTTTTTTTACACCGTTAATCATGCAGCATAAATGAGACTTTCCATTTTTTCTGCAGACCGGTACGGTTACAACGATACCAAAATTCTAAAAATTTTTTTAGGTTTTCCCACTTTTCTGCAATAAAAACCCTTTTTTTTGGAAATCTTTTTTCTATTCTAAATTGCTGCATTCAAAGTCACGTAACTTTTTTATTTTTTGATGTACAGAGCTCTATGAGGGCTTATTTTTTGCGAGACGAGCTGTAGATTTTATTGGTACCATTTTGGCGTACATACGACTTTTTTGATCACTTTTATTGCGTTTTTAGTGAGGCAAAATGCTAAAAATGAGCATTTTGCCTAAGTTTTTTAGCTTTTTTTTTAGCGTTTTTTTCGGTGCACAGTCAAAAGCATGTGCAACTTATTGTACGCATCGTTACGGACGCGACAATACCAAATATGTGGGGTTTTATTTTTTTTACCTTTTTTTATGCTAATCTGAGAAAAAGCATAAAAAATGGTTTTTTAACTCTTTTTTTTTACATTTTTTTAATTCATTTTTTAAATCTTTCTTTTTTTTTACACTGTTTGTGTCCCTCTGAGGGACTTTAACCACTGCCCTGATGATCGCTGTCATAAGGCATGGCAGAGCTACTGCTCTCCCATGCCTTATCGCTCATACAGCGATCTCAGGCATAGGCAATACAGGACGCCAGTGTCTGGCGTCCTGTTGCCATGGTGACAGGCCGGGCTCTCGCGATGACATCGCGAGTTCCGGCCGGAGACACAGAGGGAGCTGCGCTCCCGCTGTGAACTCTTCCCCTGCCGCGATCTACTTAGATCGCAGCAGGGAAGGGGTTAAAAGTGGCGGGCGCATCTCCGATGTCCAGCCGCTGCTGCAGCGAGACGCCGGCTATGACTGACAGCCGGCTCCCGCTGCGGGATAGCGCTGGATCATATGTGATCCCGCGCTATCTCCAGGACGTAAGTTTACGCCCTGTTGCGGGAAGTACCCCGCTCCCAGGACGTAAACTTACGCCCTGCAGCGGGAATGGGTTAACAACAGTCTACATATTACTGTGCATAGAGTCAGCTGTCAATCAGATGCTGGAGCTTTACGTTTTGAATTTTTCCATCGACATAGTCATATGGGGGCTTGTTTCTTGCAAGATAATTTTTTAATAGCATCATTTTTTGGTACATACATATAATGTATTGTATAATTTTTATTCATTTTTTGGGGAGGGGGCATTGGGAAAAAAAGAATTTCAACCATTTTTTACATTTTATTTTCTTACAGCGTTCAGCATGCAGTATAAATAGTGCGATAACATTGTTCTCTGAGTCAGCACGATTCTAGCTATATCACATTGTTACCGTTTTGCTATTTTTGTCACTAAAATCACTTTTTAAAAAAGATTTGTTTTTGTGTCGCTGCATACCAAACCCCCTTCTTCCTCACTTACCAGTTACTCTTCCAGCAGTTATTTAACGCTTGACAATATTGTCATTAGCCAGAAGCATAAGTTGAAGCTGCTGGACTCCAATGCAAAATCTGCAAGGCCTAACATTGGTGTAGCAATAAATGTTGCAGAGGTCACAATTGTGACCTTGTCCCTAAGCTAGGGGGGGCCCACAGGCCCCCTTCCCCACATTATGATTTTTGCTGGGGTGCTTCATATTAAACACAATAAAGGGAAACAACCCTAATCACAAATGAAGTCTGTCTGTATAAATATAAGCTACACCAAACCACTAAGTCCAACACACAAGACACAGGAGTCCTTTAGAAAGCAGGTGGGGAAACGTGTGTCGGGGTGCAGGAACGTACTACTGGTATATATGTAGTCCTCCTTATTTTCTTATTTTGCATATTGGGATTGAATTATTACATACACAAGGACTGACTACTTCTATATTTTTTATGCCAATATGTTGGCCTGTTTAAATGTAACTTTACCAGATTATGTGAACCCGCTCATATGGACACTGCATACTATGTTTTTTAAAAAATTTTTTAGCAATCTTGAGTTCTAATAAAATGCTCCTGTGTCTTGTGTGTTAGACTTAGTGGTTTGGTGTGGTTGCGTCATACTATAGTGTCTCTAGCCACCCAGCAGTGCTATTGTAACACCCCAATAAACTTACTATAGGTACGGCCGGTTGCCTAAAGTTTGTCACGGTAACGCCACACTCTAATTGGACACATGATGATGACGCAGAAATAATGGAGACCAGTCCAGTTCAGTTTAGCAATCTGAGAGTAAGCAGATTTATCAACTTTGGATTTTGCAACAACGGGTTAACTTTACAATCCTTAGAAAACGTATTTATGACAGATATTCAAGAATGCAGTAATATTGATTTGAGGATACTCTAACTTCAATGCTCTCTCTTATATTCCTGAAGATTTGATTTATCAGCCAATTTCCCCACTATTGAAGTCAGATGAACAATTTAGTTAGATTTAACTGTGGAGTTTGATGAAGCAGAGGGACAAGTGGCTGTAAGGCTAATCCTGGCTTTAACTTCACCGGGTAGCTATAACTCACTGTTGGATGAAGATGGACCTCTGAAAAGATCTTCTGGGTTCTCTGCTGTAGTTGCCAAGGGAGCGGGTTTGATCACCACACTCTACCTTGGGAGACAAAAAACTGCTGAAATACT